>NC_143254.1:53020901-53172416 GCF_984573655.1 Nuphar pumila
ATCAATCAGATGATATGCATGACTTCTCTTATGGTCATGATGTCACACATGTTATGCATGTCATATCTTCATTGGTTGATGGCACATGCATGGAAGAATGTGATCCAAATGATATACAAAGTGGATGGGCGCTAAATAAAGAAGAAGAAGATGATGACGAGGAGGAGGAGGAGGAAGAAGACTCTGAAAGTCAGACAAGTGATGATGAGTCATTCACGAGCTAGTGAAATACAACTTGTAATACAATTTTATCTGAATGATCTAAATGATTAGAATGATTTGAATGTATTAAAATGTATTATATTGATTTGAGTATATTGAAATGTGTTGTAATGTTTGAATGTCTTGCATTGAGTTTTTTTTCAATTTGATATGAATGATCTAAATGATTAGAATAATTTGAATGTATTGAAATGTGTTGCAATGTTTGAATGTCGTGCATGAAGTTTTTTTCAATTTGATCCGAATGATTTAAATGATTAGAATGATTTGAATGTATTGAAATGTATTGTATTGATTTGAATATATTGAAATGTATTACAATGTTTGAATGTCTTGCATGAAGTTTTTTTCAATTTGATATGAATCATCTGAATGATTAGAATGTATTGAAATGTGTTGCAATGTTTGAATGTCTTGCATGAAGTTTTTTTCAATTTTATCTGAATGATCTAAATGATTAGAATGATTTGAATATATTGAAATGTACTATATTGATTTGAATACATTGAAATGTGTTGCAATGTTTGAATGTCTTGCATGAAGTTTTTTTTAATTTGATATGAATGATCTGAATGATTAGAATGATTATAATAATTTGAATGTATTGAAATATGTTGTAATGTTTGAATGTCTTGCATGAAGTTTTTTTCAATTTGATCTGAATAATTTAAATGATTAGAATGTATTGAAATGTATTGTATTGATTTGAATATATTAAAATGTGTTGTAATGTTTGAATGTCTTGCATGAAGTTTTTTTTAATTTGATATGAATGATTAGAATGATTTGAATGTATTGCAATGTTTGAATGTCTTACATGAATGTTTTTTCAATTCGATTTGAATGATTTGAATGTATTGAAATGTATTATATTGATTTGAATATATTGAAATGAGTTGCAATGTTTTAATGTCTTGCATGAAGTTTTTTTCAATTTGATATGAATGATTTAAATGATTTAAATGATTATAATGATTATAATGATTTGAATGTATTGAAATGTGTTGCGATGTTTGAATGTCTTGCATGAAGTTTTTTTCAATTTGATCTGAATGATCTAAATTATTAGAATGATTTGAATGTATTAAAATGTATTGTATTGATTTGAATATATTGAAATGTGTTGCAATGTTTGAATGTCTTGCATGAAGTTTTTTTCAATTTGATATGAATGATCTGAATGATTAGAATGTTTTGAAATGTATTTCAATGTTTGAATGTCTTGCATAAATATATTTTCAATTTGATTTGAATGATTAGAATGATTTGAATTTATTATATTGATTTGAATATATTAAAATGTGTTGCAATGTTTGAATGTCTTACATGAAGTTTTTTTCAATTTGATATGAATGATTAGAATGATTATAATGATTTGAATGTATTGAAATGTGTTGCAATGTTTGAATGTCTTGCATAAAGGTTTTTTTAATTTGATCGGAATGATCTAAATGATTAGAATGATTTGAATGTATTAAAATGTATTATATTGATTTGAATATATTAAAATGTGTTGCAATGTT
Source organism: Nuphar pumila (assembly GCF_984573655.1). Classification (NCBI taxonomy): domain Eukaryota; kingdom Viridiplantae; phylum Streptophyta; class Magnoliopsida; order Nymphaeales; family Nymphaeaceae; genus Nuphar; species Nuphar pumila. The sequence goes on from NC_143254.1 coordinate 53,022,647, forward strand.
TGAATATCTTGCATGAAGTTATTTTCAATTTGATATGAATGATCTGAATGATTAAAATGATTTGAATATATTAAAATGTATTGCAATGTTTGAATGTCTTGCATGAAGGTTTTTTCAATTTGATCTAAATGATTAGAATGATTTGAATGTATTGAAATGTGTTGCAATGTTTTGCTGTCTTGCATGAAGTTTTTTTCAATTTGATATGAATGATCTGAATGATTTGAATGTATTGTATTGATTTGAATATATTGAAATGTGTTGCAATGTTTGAATGTCTTGCATGAAGTTTTTTTCAATTTGATTTGAATGATTTGAATGTATTGAAATGTATTGTATTGATTTGAATATATTGAAATGTGTTGCAATGCTTGAATGTCTTGCATGAAGGTTTTTTTCAATTTGATCTGAATGATTTGAATATATTGAAATATAATGCAATGTTTGAATGTATTGCCAGTACATTTTAATTTGTTAGAATATGGTTCGTGGAGGACACACTCGTCGAGCACTTAGTGGTAGCCAGTCTGAGCCTTCATCTTCACGGGCTCCTTCGATAGGTATATCATTTAAATAATTTTATATTTGATTAGTTGAAATTTACATTATATGAATTTTTAACTCATTGTTCTGTTGGTACTGTTTCGCCTACACATGACCCACATATGTCGGATGCAAGGCATTTTCCCTGTGACCCACGACAAGTAATTCAAATAGTATATATCGATGGTCGATCGTAAGTATTTCATTGTCACTTGTTCAATACTTAACTTATAAAAAATGTATATTGACGGTTGATTGTTAATGTGTATCTTTTCATGTGCAGTGTGAGGTTTGAGCAGCAAGGAATAATACGAGGAATTACGAAGTCATTATTGCATCATCTTCCAGGACCGATAGCTCAATGGAAAGAGTACCCGAGAGAGGTGTTAAACAACTTAATTTCCTCATTCATAGTATGTAATCATTTATCATAACAAGTAGTATTTTATTGAAATATGTGCTAATGTTCTGAAAGTATTTGTAGGCCTCACATCGCTTCGCGAGTGCAAACGAGGAGAAGGATGCGAGGGTAGTGTGGCAGAAGGTAGCTGCCAATCGATTTGCCGATATGTTGCACAATATAAAGACTGCAGCAAAAAAAGCAGCTGGTGGGATAGATGATCCATTGTAGTGGAAGGGCCATGGGCCGACTACTGTCAGGAGAGATTATTTAGAGGGCATGTGCGACAAGTGGGCGAACAATGATTTTTGAAACCGCTCAGCAAAGGCTGCACAAAACCGAGCAGCGATGCCTGATGCGCATCTACACACAGGTGGATGTAGGACTTTTGGGAGCCACCAAAAGAAAATGGTAAGTAATCAATATATATATATATATATAGTCAATTTTGTGAGTATTTTTGCATACTTATTAATCAATTTTTTATATCATGTCACATTGCAGGAAGCAGAAAAATGAAGCATTGTGCCTTACAAGGATGTGTTTATTGAAACATATAAACGTAAGAGCACAACAGATTTTGTATCAGAGAAGGCGAGAGCGACAACGCTATGCATTTATTGTATTAATAAATATTGTAATATACAAGTTACTTTGAATTATGTTATCATAAATATTGTAATTCTTAATTTTTAATTCATATTCTAATTATTACTTTATAGGAGTCATACGAGCAGCAAATGATACAACGATATGGCGATGACTCCACTCAGCATCCGTCTTTTGATCCTGCAGCATGGGTGACTGCTACAGGTGAACCCAAAAAGGGTCGTGTGTTCGGGTTTAGGAGTAACATGGACACCACACTATTCATTGCCTCCTGTAGCTCGGGCTCACAGAGTTCTCCCGCCAGCATCAACTCCCAACGTCCTATTGACCCTACTACGTCTTGGGATGGTGTTTATCAGCATTTTGAGGACAAAATGCAATACTTTTTAAATAAAGTCATTCCCAACCTTGTCCGTAATGAGTTATGCAACTTTTTTCAGGACAGGAGAACTTCATCTGCATTCAACATGAGCTCAGGTACCCGTCAGGTATGCATGATTGAATTGCTATAAATTTTTCCTTATAATTTTGTTAATGTCCTTCAGTTTATTACTAGTCTATTTGTCATTCAGCCATTTACTTTGTTGCATTAGATTAGATGGATTGCATATAATTTATTTCATTATGTTTTGTTTATAAATACTAACATTTTTGTTCTCTTTTGTAGGATGATGGAGATGATCAACGTAGAGGAACTGATGGAGGCATGGAGGAAGGGGCAGATCGAGAAAATGAAGAGGATGATGCCCAAAATCTTTGCGAGGATTAGATTTTTTTGTTTAATTTATTTGACAAACTTGTAACTAATTATAACTTCGCAAGGACTGTACTTGGTAGTTACAGTTTGCTTAACTTAGCATTTCTGTTTAATTTGTATGCATTTTTTTGTACTATTTTTTTATAAGCAGGATATATGAATTGTACGAGAATTTTTTCTCAATTTTCAAAATATTAAAAAAAATAAAATTTTTATTACAAATTAGTGATAGAGTAGTGACGGATATTATTCATCGCTACTTCATCGCCAATTTGAGGTAGTCATCGATTTACGATGGAATTTAAGCCATCGCTAATGTTCGTCGCCAATTAGCGACGGATATTCATCCATCGATGAATGGTAGCAACGGAAATAGTGATAGATTAAATTATATCGCTTAACCAAATCGGTCATCGTTTAACGATGAATTCATGACGTACATGATCCGTCGTTAAGCCATCACAATATAGCGACGGATTGGCGACAGATAAATTCTGTCACAATTTAGCGACTAGGGTTATACGACGGATGATATTCGTCGCTAGTCCATCGTAAACATATACATCGACGGATAGCATCTGTCGTCATTACACATTTTTTTTGTAGTGGTAATCGCTATCACAGTAATCGCTATACATAATAATACCTATCACTGTAAATCGTTCACAGTAATCGCTATCACAATAATCACTATACATAGTAATCATTATCACATTAATTGCTATACATAATAATCGCTATCACATTAATCACTATATATAGTAATTACTTTCACTATAATCACTATACATAATAATACCTATTATAGTAAATCATGACAGACATGATCAATTTACGTACCTTGATCACACTTTTCTCTTCTTTATCCCCTCCCTCCTTCCTCTGCCTTTCTTTTTCCTTCATTCGCTCTTTCGCCTCCCTTCTTTGCTTTTCAATTTCTTTCTTCCTTTCTATTTTCTTCTCTTTCTCCTGCTTTTTCTTTTTCCTTTTCTTCTCTTCCTCTTCCTACTTCTTTCTTTCCCTTTCTTTCTCTTCCTCCTTTTGCTTCTTACTTTCTCTTTTTTTCTCTTCCTCGTCCTCCTTCTCCTTCTTTTGCCTTTTCTTCTCTTCCTCATCCTCCTTTTCCTCTCTTTGCCTTTCCTTCTCTTCCTTATCCTGATGCTTCTTCCTTTATCTTTCCTCTTTCATCTTCATCATTTGCCTTTCATTCTCTTCCTCCTCTTTTTTCTTCTTCAATTGTCTTTCCTTCTCTTCCACCTTTTTTTTCATTTTCAATTGTCTTTCCTTCTATTCCTCCTCCTCCTTATTCTTTTTTTTTCTTTCCCTCTCCTCCTCCTCCTTTATTTGCCTTATCTTTCTTTGCTTTTCATTCACCTTCTTCTTCTTCCTTTGCCTTTCCCTCTCCTCCTTCATTTGCTTTATCTTCCTTTGCCTTTCCCTCTCCTCTTCCTTCTTCCTTTGCCTTTGCTTCTCCTCCTCCTTCTTCATTTGCTTTTTTTTCCTTTGCTTTTCATTCTCCTCTTCTTTCTTTCTTTGCTTTTCTTTCTCTTCGCCATCCTTTTCTTCTTCTTCATATTTAGTTCTTTCTCATGCTTCCTTTGTTCTTTAGCCTTAATATCTAATGGATAATGCTCCACATTATACAATTCCAACGCTTTGTTCCTGTCTTTATCATTCTCAATCTTTATTGTATTATGGTACCTTTCATAACGCTTATATAGATGAGTTTGACGGATAATTTATCTAATAGTCATCTCATCGAACGGAGAGAGATTTCTTGTCTGACGAGCTTTAAACATTGCTAACATGCACAACACATAAATTTAATCGCATCATTATATGTTATAACTGTCTCCCCAAGTATATAATAATACAACTTATTTCATTCATTAAATAATTACCAACATTACAAATTGTCACAATATTTGGCTTCATAAGTAAACATCATTGTAAGATTTAGTAAACTTAAGTATAAATCGAGGTAACTTCATAAATATACATTGCTACTGCTTTTAATGTATAAATAGTTGCTACTTCAAACTTACAAATCATTGTAGAAATCACAACCTTCATAAGTACATATCGTTGTCACGTTTGGGCTTCATATGTAAACATTGTTATACGATTTATCAAACTTAAGTACAAATCATGATAATTTCTTTAAATCATTACTGCTTCAAACATATAAACCGTTGTTGCATCAAACATACAAATCGATACTGCATTAAGTGTATAAATCATTGCTGCATTCCAACGTACAAATCATTGTAGAAATTTAGCCTTCATAAGTACATATCGTTGAAATGTTTGACCTTCATAAGAACAAATCGTGCTAACTATTTTTTGACACCCAGAAGGTGGATAGGTACAAATTGATTTGTTTCAGTATGAAAATAAGAGTTATTTAGCATGAATAATACAATCAATTATAAGATTTAGCATTCAAATTTACAAATCGATTTGTTTGCATAACAAAACTTTACACGAAACTCACCAAAACGATACAAGTTTTGGTAATCTGACAGTAGAGGAGAAACACCCAGAAGGTAGACATAGTGGATGGTGGCAACGATGCTGCCACTACGCAGACGACGGCAAATGATGCTCCAACAACAACAGACGATGACAAAAGGTGCTCCAGCGACAGCAGATGACGACAAAGGGTGCTCTGGTGGCAACAGATGATGACAAAGGGTGCTCCGGTGGCCGCAGATGACGACAAAGGGTGTGTCGTCAAAGGGAGCTCCTGTTACAGCAGATGGTGCAAATGAAACATTTGGACTTTGAAGAGTTAACATCATCCTTGATTTTTTGGATGAAGGACATTTTTGTCTTTTCTTGAACCATCGTTTCCTTTTTTTTGGATGGAGGACATTTTTGTTCTTTTCTCGAACCGTCGTTTCATGGCGAGAATAGCGAGAAAGGGTACTTAAGTCTTTGCAATCGCAAAGGAGTCCGATGCTAAGTGATGCCGACACACACGGGGATACGAGCCCCACGTGCTTATATACGTGGCGCTCATTCGGACCCCAAACACGTACTGTGCATCTTGGGGGGGGGGGGGGGGGGAGGGGGGGGACATATAACCTGCTTCGGGTTAGACAGACCCCACCAGTTGTACAACCGTACCATTACATTTTGAACTTGCAGCGTCCCCAACACAAGGTGACTTGCACCAACTGCTCCTACCAGAAAGCGGAGGCCCTGTTGGTAAATTTTTCGAGGATTGCTGCCATTAGGTGTAACAAGCGTGATTCATTTGTCCCATTCCAAACAATTTTGGGGAATTTGGCATTGGGTGCAAAGCAGTTGAATCACCTGTTTCAGAACCCTTTTAAGGAGGTTTGGTTTCCGTTTGTTTTCTTTGTAGGGGCGTTTGATGGCACCCGAAGTTTCTCCCTCCCTTTCGGTTTTTGTGTGAGGCTAACACATGCTATCAAACAGGGAAGAAAATCCTCCCCGTATTTTGCATTGGTGGGAGATTTTTCTTCCAATTTTTTAAGGGAAAAAAGACACTGGGGGGTACCCAGCAACTTTTTCTTTGGGATAAAATTATTTCCGGTGATAACTTTATCCTCGGTCAAACATGCCCTGATGGTCAAACTGGAATAATCCCGGTAGGATTCAAACCCGACATCCCCGGTTATGATGTAGTGCGACCTAGCTATCGAGCTACCTAATTCGACTCTGGGCTTGCCCGAGGTGCGTTATGATAATGCCTTCTAACCAATGTTGTCAGGTCTTCTATATCAAATGCTGGTTCCTCGAGTAATAGAAAAAAAAAGAGTATCATTGCGAATCGGATTGAATCTGATTCATATCGGTAGAAAATCGATATAAAATTGAGCTATTTAAGCTTATTTTTAAATGAATTTAAAAAATCGTTTAAAATCATTTTTAACATTTTTTAATATTATTTTATCTTTTTCCTAACAAGTGTCACCTGCTGGTTAAAAATTTGTCAATTAAGCCCGATTTGGTTCAGCATCAGAATTCCCTAAATCAAGTTGAAAATTGTCCGGTACGATTCTGACAACATTGCTTCTAACCATCCGTTTCGGTCGAGTCTGCGTTTTATAGAATCTCTTGTTTATAATCCATCGACTCCCAAGATGGTGATGCTACATCATTCATAAGCACAAAAGATGGTAATCAGAACTTGCCATACACCACCATCCAAATCAAGGATGAAGAGAACAATACTACCCAAGTTTCCCTCAAAATGACACCACCACCAACCTTGAGTACATCAATATCTAACCACTCCATCACCATAAAAAGAAAAGATGGAAAGGAATGAAGAAAAAGAACATGCAAAATCAACCCACAAATGCAACACCTCTTTTCTTATATCCCCTCAGTTCCCTCCCCAACTCATGCAGATCGCCGAGTATGGAAGCAAGCTATACGGTATCCAGAGCCGCATCAAACTAAATCAGACTAGAGCCTACATACATCTACAGTGTGCACCCCTCACTGCAAGGCTGAAGAGGGGGTTTTACATCTACCAGGGGCGGTTGATGAAGGGACAGTTGAAGTCTCTAAGAGGGAATGCCCATGAATCCATCCCCCACTGCTCTGCACGGGTGGTTTCCTTCTTTTTTTCGAGAAAATGCAAGAAGCAATTTTTATTGAAATGTAGATAGGTGCACATGGAATTCAACATGTTCAAATATTTGGCCAATACATTATATTAGGTGCATATGGTATTCAATATGTTCAAACATTAGGCTAATACAACCTAATCCTAAGCACTACATAACTGCATTATGTGATCTTTTGGAATGCAAGGGACTCTGACCGTGTCATGCTCTATCAGGTCTTGAACACATCAGCTGAAAACAGATGGGTTAGCTGATGCGGTGCTCACTTGGACCTCAAGCAATTCCAAACGCTGCTCAAGCACATCAAGCTTCTCGTTCAAAGCTGCCAGTTTGCTCTTTGTTGTTGCCTCTAGAAAACAGCACATTGTTGATCAGAAGGATAAGATTAGGAAAGTGATAAAGCCAACAAGTTAATGCTGCAAGTATTAAATGGTGTGAAACCTTTGAAGAGCAGTAGAAATAATGCACGCATTTACAAGATGAAACATATGTAAGGAGACATGATCTAAAGTGGTTCATAACAGACTGGGTGTTTTGATGGAATTTCAAAATGAAAACTGCATCTTCTGTTATCACATATGAAAGCCCTCTCTGTCTAGGATAAGTCACCCAGTTCCATACCTTTCTAGACAAAGAATCCTTTTAACCCATCTTACGAAATTAAGTAGACATACAAATTTCTTGCTGAGACACAAATATACAATTGACACACCACCATGCTAAATATTAGCACACAAGTTACATTAAACAGCTACATTCATGAAACATAGCGGCTTAGCATTCCAATCCTTTATTAAATAGATGGCAATGGATTGTTTACTTCACCAGCCTAAATATGATCATTCTGGTTAGATAGACAAACATTTTCTAGGTCACATTTTGTAAAGCATGTTTGTGTACTTTGAAATTTATGATCCCCAAATTTTAAAATGCAGATACATAAGGAGGCAAAATCTCATGGAATTACATAATAAATACACAAATCCTAGAAAAAACAATGCCAGGAAGACAGCCTCTCATTTGTGTTGTAAAAAACCCTACAAACAATTGATTTTCCAAATCAATGTAGAACAGAATGTATCTGCGCTAAACCACTTCATTCAAATAAATCTCATAAGACCTGCTTTAAAAGATAAAGTTTCTAAGACGGATACATTAGATTCCATTATGCTGCAACTGATGACTACTATGCTAATAATTCATCAAGAAAGATTAAAAGGAAATGTAGAAGGGAACAGAAACCTAATTTTTGAAAAAACAAGCTTTCATGATGCCAACGTCAATCAAAGAATCGAGATAATCAGATAAGGAACACAGCCAAAAGGCATTTAAGGATTCTTAGGTAGTGTTTGGATGTGTTTATTATTTGCTTGGCCAGTTGAGGTACCGTTCTGCTCCTGTGAGAGGTTCTAGCCTTAAGTAACCTATGACAGAGACCAAATCTTGGATTTCAGTGGACTTTTTCTCCATGCCAAGTTTCTTGGCCAATAGCAAGGTAAACAGAGGAGAGTTTGATTTCAAATTTCATGAAGTTGAGTCTCCCACTTGAACCCTGTAATTGATTATGAAAGCATCATTTTTACTTACTATTTCGACATATATACATGTCAGACAATGACAAACTACTACTTGCTATAGTAGGCATGCCAAATGAATCAGTAAAGTTATATCATCAATGGTTGGAAAAATAAATTGCTTCAAATTTAATAATTGGGGCTTGCAGATGTCACACTTCTGAAGTTTCAGATCAACAAAGAAAACACATTGCACAACCAAGCTCAAGCTACTTGGCTGCTTTGCTGCATGAGCATTCAGGAATGAAATGCTTTCCGCGTCCTCATAACAGTGTAAGTTATTGAGGTTTAAGTTTTTGAATGCATGTGTGGTTGTTCTCTCTGAAACCTTATTCATGCCTTGGTGTAAGTGACCTCTGACAGCTGCTCTAACAGAGTTGCAAAATCTACAGCTGTATGCTTTAAATGTATAGCTATCTGAGAAGTCATGTATCTTGGACTTGTGTCATCCACCACCTGTCAAGCATGCTGAACGGAGCTCAAGTTACTTATGTTATTAATTCTAATTCTAATGCACTACCTCGCAGGGGCCACATACATAGCATCAATAGAAAAGTATGCACCTAGTTAGAGAATTGATGTGCACGTCACTCAACCTTGCAGACCACTCCAGCAAGTGAGTTTCTCAGAGATGAAAGTGCTAAAACACAAGTAAAGCAGTGACATTAGCACAGTGAATACGACTGCTACCAAATCTATATATACAACAACGCATTTTCCTTTGAAATAAGCATCAAGCAAACAATATGTCCTTCGAGATATAAACCTAATGTTGCTTAGACAAGGTTGGGATAGCAAAAAACATAGCTCATGTGTAATATTTTGTGGCCTCCCAACCGTTAGATAACCAAATATGCAATTCTTGCTTTCACCATATACAAATACTAGGAGTATAAAAACTGGACACTCTCAACATAGCAGTTTCCTCCCTGGTTTTGAAAAATTAATTTTGATGGACCATATCCTGAACTTCTCTAAATTGCTAAAAACAAAAAGACACTCTTTTCTTCTCCCTAAACTACTTTGTAAGCTGAAATTGAAATTGGTTAGCATTAATATTGAATTCCTTTAATAAACATGCCCCCAAAAGTATAAGGCATATAAATTCATCTGTTACAATAGTTAAGAATCAAAGTCCACTCTCTCTATTTATTTATTTATTTATTTTGGTGTGGCTGTGTGGGTCAAGGTCTTATTGAACAGTACAACCAACTAGGCACAATTCTACAAATATGCCAAAATTTGCAGCCATTTCCACTAGATCTAGCTGTGCAGATAAATAATGGAGAGATCTTTTGGTGATTGCATTATTTTTAATCTCTTAACCCTGGCTTGCACAGGGAAACAGAAAGAGAAAGAACAATTTCCAGAAAATTTTCCTAAATATTATAAAAGCAGAAGCATGGGTAGTGAAGGCCAAAAAGTTTCTCCTTTATAACATTTTCTCAAATAACACATTTATCATGTCTTTCTTGAATGGAATTATAGATTTCTTTGCACATTTGTAACTTTTTTAGAAAAAAAGAATGTATTATTTACACAGGCACTCATGCAATTTTTTGCACAAAAATAGGAGTTACCTTTCCATATAGGAAATGTTGGAATATAACGAAAACCTCTCTCTCTCTCTCTCTCCCCCCTTAATATTCTCAATTGCCAACCTTGCATGACCAACCAAAGGTCACGACCCTCCGATTTTTTCACCATTAAATTGTAATAACTTACCTCCCTCAACTACAAAGTGGTATAAAAAGTTTTTTGGGCTTCAATATTTTTTCATCTACATTTTTAGCAAAAAATATTTTATTTTAGATGCATACATATTGTTTATTCATCATATTTTTTGTCATAATAAATTTTTTTAATATAAACTTATTTATCTAGAGCCTGGACATATGGATGGGCCGCTATAATTTCTAGTCTTTCATAAAGGGAATGCCAATACGTGACATTGTTTTCCTAGACTTCAACTAGGATGCTGGCCTTCAGCCTACGTAGAAATTGACAACTTGAAATGAAAGAGATAAGATGTTGGGAATGAGAAAATATCCTTCCTTTTTACTCTTCCTCCCTTTCCATCTTCAACGTTATGTCAAACCCAAGGCTGAACTCAACAACACAGAATCCATGTATTCTTGATCCTTAACCCTAAGAGCCATGTGGCGATTAAAAAAGCCGCAAAATATACATCCATAAAGGCATATAACCTGTGGAAATACCCTTAACTATGAAGCTAGCACAAACGCTACTAGTTTCTGACACCAGTCTAAATTCCAATTACTCCAAATGACAGTTTTGATAGAACAAACCATAAGAAACATTTATAGACATATCAAAATAACTCTAAAGCAATGTGTTGCCTCTGATCTTGCCAAATTCTCTAGATTTAGATGTATAGATCAGGTTGGTGGAAATTTGACAATTCTATTGTTCTTATGTCTTCACCCAAGTTTTCCTGACCAAAAAAATAGAATCTCGTCTCAGTACAATGATTTCTTAACCAAAGGCATGGAAATATTGGGAATATTAATTCATGAGGTTAAAGTAAAAACTATAGCTGGTGGCCAATGTTGATAGCCCTTATCTATGATGCTCAACAAATTCCTCCAGAATTTACTACCAAGCCATCTTTCCATTGGTTTTCAAACTAGCAAGTTTGCAAAAGCTCACACTATGAAACCTACAAATCACATCACGTTATCACACAAAAAATTAAGTTCTAAAGGAAACATAATGATAATTAATGGGTTGCAAAGACATGGAAATCCTCGTTCCTTTAAGGGTCATCTCAGAAAAACAAAATTCTAAAATCAGTTCTCCAAACTTGAATATCTCTATAGTGGAAAGTCAATGGACACACTTATCTGCCTACTTTTTATTGCTGTTTCAGTAAAAATTGAGGAAAAACAAGCTCTGGTGACCCCCTTAAGGCATAATGGATGGAACTCGTTCTCAATCCCACGTGTTACCACTTTCAGCACAAATGCCAAAAGAAGTAGCATATGGCAGTTCCTTGTTGAAGCCACAAATAATTTCGTGAAGATAAAAAGAAAAATCAAACTTTCAGCTAAGTATTTTCACAAACATTCATTAGCCAGCAAACATCCTGTATAAAAAAACTAATAGCATTAATGCCTTTCACAGTATCGTGCCATTTTTATAGACTTGTACCTTATGAAATGCCTACAAGCATAACCTTCCCAACTTTGAGGGACCCAAAATCTCTCAAGTCAAGTCTGAGCAATACTAATGGAACTAGTGCAATTGAATTAAGTCCTCGAATCAGATTGTTTCTTCAATTAATTAACTACACCCTTCAAATCGAATTAGATTGTTTCTTCAATTAATCAACTCCAACCTTCAAAATATGCATAGCGGATCTCAAGCAAAAGAAGTCCGTACATATTCAGGTTTCAAATAAACATGGTTTCAACTTTTATACGAGATACAGGCAAAAGAGCACTCAGATAAAGAGATTCATCTCAAAAAAGCCACAACTTCATGCATCTAGAATAATTACTAAGAATGTCTGCTGCACCAACTAAAGCTAAAACTGTTCTACAAAAAAATAATAACGAAAAGATTGGCATTGAAAGAGGGAGTTAAGGAGATCACGAAGATAAAAAAGAGAGAAGGGGATGACAATCTATGTACCATAATTTCGTAAAAAGAAGGAAAAAAAGAAAACCATACTCACCAAATTGGATAAGGAATTCAAACAGCCGGCGAACATTGAGAGACATGTTAGAAATGAACTCCCTGTTCTCCCAATCAGCTTGGACCGCTATGCCCACATTAACAGCATTAGTGATCCCCCCAGCTCTAGCCATCTCTTGCTTCCTATCAGCCCAACCCAGTCAAGCCCTTCTCAAGCTCTTCTGATCCATAAAAACCAAATTAAAAAAGAAAACCCACTAACCAAATCTTCATTCTACCAAAATCCCCATAAAAGAAACCGATGCAAAGTACACCCAAAATCGAATTCAGCTAAGCAGAAACAACAACTAAAGCCCAAAATAAAAACTAAACGAACACCCAAGAGAAAGTAGAACTGCAATGGAACGATGAATAAACAAAACCAACCAAAAAAAAACTCAAGAAGCAACTAGATATGACAATATGGTAAAGAAAGAGACTGCATCTACAGAAAGAAATAGTGAAAAACTAACCCTTTCCAATTCAGAGATATTCATGCCCCAAGGAATCCCCAATTCCCCAAGATGAACCCAAACACGAAAAATGGCTTTGCAGGCGAAGAGGATCGGCTTCCCTTCTCAATGTTCTATAAACAAGTCAAGTGACTTGGTTTTGATTCATGGGCTTTGCAGTTTCCACTCAGACGGGCCCCCATCTGCTGTAAAACATAAGGATTCCTCTCCCGCAAAGACAATAAAGACAGAGGATTTGTTTTGACTGCCTTCGGAGAAACCAATCTTATATGTTTCCCCCCAACCTCGGTTAAAACAAGATTTATTTATTTGGGTTTATGTCTAATGATTATGGTAATGGTAATGATGATGGTATCGGTAATTGATGGTCATCAGCATTCTTCTGTAACTTGCACGTTAAGATTATATTAGTTATTAATGAAGTATAAGAAATTCACAGCAATACCATTCATGTGAGACTTCATAAAATGTCCACTTCACCTGGTAAAAGATAGAAACGACTCCACAGTTCTTTTCGGTAAAGGGTGAATCTCTCTCTCTCTCTCTCTCTCTCTCTCTCTCTCTCTCTCCTTGGCATTCAGGTTAACTGTAATGTCTCCCCCTCCCTATATTTACTGCTATACGCATGGTCCGGACCCGGACCATTGCGTTTCAATGTTCAGTCTTGCTGTCAAGTGTCAATGGATGGATTTGGGTTGAAACAGCCTTTTAGTTGTAGCCTGGTTAGGAATTGGGTTGGATCCGAATGGATAGAGTAGATCTAGATATAGTTCTTCGCAATTCTTCCTAGAGCACATCTTGCATGGATCCGCGCTCGCATTCAAGATTTTCAAGGTTGTAGTATGAGGATGGTTTTGGGTGCACGACCCTGCCTGTCCAACCCAAAACCTGGTATGATTTGAGCCTGACACAGCCTGAAGGGTTTGGTTTGGACCCAAGTAGAACCAGACTTAGAGCAGATTTTTGGGTATGGTATCGGGTTCAGACTCGGCTCTAATCGGGTCTACTATAAGAGAAACCATACCCGAATCCGATAAGAACTACATGTTTTTAATTTGAAAAATTGCAGGTCATAATCAAAATTTGGATCAGGTGCGGGTCTGGTATAAAATTTTGCAAACTATACCCGAGTCCATGTATTAATCGAACCTTCGAGTCTGAACCTGGGTCTTAATTGGGTTTTCTTATTTGTCACCGTACCCAGATCTTGTAGGGTTTGGTTCAGGTCGGGTCTGGGTAAATCAGACCTATTGACACCCCTCACATTTCACAAATGCTTATGTGCTTACTCACCCTCCAGCTGTTGGAGGGCCCCACGTCTGACAGTCTGTACAACAGCAGATACGAGGCACTTTGGTGCAGCATCACATTACATTTGTTCAATGTAATTCGCCTGATCTCCATTCTCAAGTTTGGGTGAAAAAGAAAAAGGAAAAACAAGGAATTGTCGGATTAGATATCCATAAAATTAGGATATTTGTCAGATTCAGTAGTAAAAAATCAAACCATATTCGTGTCCGATTATAATCAGACATGGTTTTGGCTAACTAAATGAAACTGAATGGAATCAAATTTGGCTTGATACCGGATAAAATCTGATTCATTGACAACCCTAAAAACTGGGATACAGATGCCACACTTTTTTGCCCTTCTCAAAAGTTCATTTAAGAAATTTTTACTTTTCACTAATATGCAACTATCTTTCACATTTTTCTTGCTAATAAGAGTTCCGGTTCTTACTTTTTTTTATTTTATTCAACTTCTCTTGATAAATGGTGTTTGTTTTATTTTAGAGTTACTAGAAGCACCATAGGTCAGGGGGAAGTGCACTTCCCCGAAATGCGTTTTGAAAGCATGAAACTTTGCGCTTTCAAAACATGCTGGAAAATGCCAAAAAAATTAAAAAGCGCGTTTATTCTCGCTTTTCTTTTTTTTGTGCTTTTATTTTTTTTTTGCTTCTTCCTCACTTCTTAGGTTGCTTTCGGTTCACTTCTCTTCTCACTTTTGAAACAATTTCTGATTTGCTTTTAAGTCATCCTGCGCTCGCGCTTCTTAAAATTTTAGAAGTGTTTTATTTTTCGCTTTCGCTTCTTGCTTCCTACTTCTCGAATCGCTTTTTGCTCTCGCTTATTATAAACACCTCAAATTTTTTCTGTTCATTTTCGGACACCCCCTTTTTCGCAGATGTCAATCCTATAGACAAGTGTATGAGTCTAACCTTAGGTCCATTTCAGTTTATGTGTCATTTTACCCCCCTTTTACTTATAAAATTACTATTTTACCCTTAGGTCACCTTAGACCCTTGTCAGTCAGACCCGACCAAGCTCATTTTCAAGTTCAGAAGAGCTAGAATGTCAGTTATTTCTAGCTCACCTGAGCTCACGATGAGTAAATCATATTCATTTCTGATCATCTCAGCTAAAATTGATTCATTTCTTGAGAAATAAGCTCATTTTTAGTTCGAGTTCTAGTCAATTATCTCTGAGTCAGTTAATTCCAGTCAACTCTATTTCTTTAAGTCTAACCTAAGCTTACCAAGAGTTCAAATAGTCCGGTTTCAGTTCAAATCCATTTCCCATACTGTTGGAGTTCACTTTAACCCATTTCAGCTCATTTCAGCTAAAATTGAGCTAAGTCCAGTCAGCCCAGCTAGTGTTTGAACTTCAGATTTAGTTCATCTCAGTATAACTGACCTTCATTTCAGCTCAAACTCAGTACATTTTCGTGATCCACTTCACTCTAGTGTTCATTTCTCACCATTTCTCTGAGAATTGTATCATTTTGCGGTCATCCAGTCTAGGAGTTTAATTGAGTTAGTATCTTTTTAGTTCATCTGAGTTTAAAAACTCTAGAACCCAGTTCAATCCAGTTTAAACCAGATCAAACCTCATTTTTCAGTGTCACTCCATACCCTACAGGGGCAAAATCATTTCTCAGAACACTTTATTCAAAATTTCAATTCTACCATTTTCTCAAGCTGGTATAATTGTCAATATAGGCTTGAATCAATTCTTTTTCAAAAAATTTAGCTATATCCGAGATCTCATTCACATTTGGATTAGATCTAATATCAGATCTGATATCCAATACTCATTTTTCATCCTCGGACAGAAATCTTTGATTCCTTATCTCTGCCAGGTGTCTCGAACTTCGAATCCCTCATACAGGATTTGCATTTCGCACGTCATTTCATTGCATTTCATGTCATTGCATATCATTTTCGAGATCCAGTACTCTTGTTTTCAAAATATCAAATCCAGGCTCGATTTTAAAACCTTTCTTTCGAAATCAATTTCAAAAAACCTGGGTTTTAAAACCAAATTTTGCCATTTGACCAATCCCCAGGGTTTCATTTTCCTTATTTTCAAAAGCATTTCCTTATAAAAATGATCTGGATTCGTTTTAAATTTGATTCCTAAATCAATTTTCAATTTTCTTAATTTTCTTAATTTTCTTAATTTTCTTTAAGTGAGGCCCACCCTGCAGGGGCGCCAACCTTAATTTTGCCATTTTTATTCAATTTCATTTTATTGCATGTCTTACTTATTTCAAAATTAATTTTTTTTTTACAAATGTAGGTATCTTTTTAAAGCTTTTTAAAAATTTTGTTTTTAACTTCTTTATTTTCACCCTTTTAAAATCGTTTTTAAAAACCAAATGAGGCCCACATTAGGTGGTGCCACATTTGAAAGTCTTTAAGTTAGTTTAGGTTAGTTAGAGTTTTAATTAAACCAAAGTTTAAAAATTCAAATCAATTAAGGAAAATTATCCCCCCCCCCTTTTGGCTTATCTCTTAATTAATTAAAAGAGTTTCAGTTAAATCAGAACTCTCTAACCTAAAGTCAAAAAAATCTATAAAAGGGGACCCATAGTGGGGTCGACCCACATGCTCTCTCTCTCTCTCTCTCTCTCTCTCTCTCTCTCTCTCTCTCTCTCTCTCTCTCTCTCTCTCTCTCTCTCTCTCTCTCTCTCTCTCTCGTCATTGCTCCAACAACCTTCTCCTCTTCCTCCATTGCAACCCAAGGTGAGCTTCATCTTCTTCTTCCTCTTTTGTTTATTTTTTTATTATTTCTACTATTTTCGCCCCCTCCTATGCATGCTTTTCTTCCTTTTTTCGTGCAAAAAACCGTGTGAGAGCATCAAGAAGATAATCAGTTGAGTGTTTAAGGCCATCTACATGTTTTTTATCCATTAATAATGTTTATGATACATTTATTTCATTGATGCCTGAAAAAAATTGAGATTTGATCCCTCTATGGATCAAATCCCTCTTTTAATGGCTAGATCAAGTTCTCAGTCATGCTTTCCTGATTTTTTATTTTTATTTCACCATATTCATGTTTATTTTTAGTCGCTCATGCATTTAATCATGATTCATGGCATTAGTTACATGTTTTTATTGTTTTTAGCATACTTAATCAAGTTTTATTTTGTTCCAGGGTTTTAGATTTCATATCTTGAATTCTGGCCGTCTGTTGATGCTATTATTTTACCTGTTTATATTCGTTGTTTAAATCTGAAATTTTTTTGGTAGAATTATGCATATGTCTACGATTTTCAGTAAAAATTCATTTTTTTTGAGTTCTGTAACCCTGTTTTCAAAAATCAAAGTCGGAACTCATTTTCTACACTGTTAAAACGTTGTGCAGAATCAGGAGCATCTTTTCAAGGTCATATCTCCTTCACCGAAGATTGTATTTTAGATTCATAAAAAGTGGCGTGTTCGTCAGAGTGTTTAATTTAATCTATAAAGTTTTTATAAATTTCTACTGTGAATTGTTATTTTTCTTTGACCAAACATCAGAACCTGTGTTTCTTGAACCGACAGGCACGGTTCAGGGCCAGGTCCATCTTGTTGGAGCAATTTCTCCCCAATCAAAGATTGTATCGATGATCCGTAAAAAGTGACTGATCCGTCTGTGTGTCTAATTTTTTTGGTGTGATTTTTCTAAATTTTTACTGTCTTTTTCTATTTTCTTAAAGCCCGCAATGAGAGTCTATATTTCTTGAATCGTCGGGTATGATTCAAACCCTAGGTCATGTTGCCATAACGATTTCTCCTTCACCAGAGATCATATTTCTGATCCGTAAAAAGGGTTTTTCTTTTCGTAGTATCTAGTTTGTCTCTAAAAAAAATTATGAATTTTCATAGTTGTTTTATATTTTTCTTGAAACCGGGGGTTGTCTTTCTGACATCGTTATGCTTGGGCCTCAATCAGGTACGTGTTGCCAGAGTTGTATCTCCCTAATCGAAGATCATATTCCCGATCTGTAAAAAGGGTTACATTCACTGATCTGTCTAGTTTCTCTTTGTTAAATTTTATAAGTTTTTATTGTTGTTTGATATCTAATTCTGGTCTGACATCGTGATAGGTATGAAACCACAGGTAAAATAGCATATTTTCTTTTTTAATTAATATTTATATCTAAAATAATCACAAAAATATATTTTTTTATTATATATTATTTTTAGGGTTATTATCAATGTCCATGTTGGTTTTTATGTTTTTTGGAATTTATTTGATTTGTTATTTAATCATTTTATAAAAACAGGATGCCCACAGAGTTAATTAATATTTTTCTGTTATTTCATATTTTCATGAAAAGTTGTATATTTTTAAGATTTGATCATGTTCATAATCATATCAGGGTGCTCTCCACCCGATTTGGCATCATTTTGAATTCGTTTGATCCCCATATTAAGCGTATTACAATTTTTTTTTTAAAAAACCTGTTTTGCAAATAATATCATTTTCAAGGGTATTTTAGTCATTTTTGCCCAATTCTGAATTTCCAAGTTTATTTTTATTATTCATTCAGTTAGGCAACATCCATTATGTTATTTAATGATTTTTATTTCAGAAAAGCGCATAAAAATGCTTATATATGGATAAATCCATTAATTTCCTGATATTGTTGGATAAATCCTGAAAAGCTGACATATTTTTACTAATTTGTTTGCTAATTTTGCAGAAAATTTCAAGATTAGATTTTATTTTTTTTTTCTCTTTTTTTCAATTATTGATGTAAATTATAATTGTAATATTAGAATAAAAATATTTTCTTTCCTACTTAGATTAGGGTTGCATTTGCATATAGTTTAATTTCAATAATTAATTATGATGGATGATGATTCATGCATATTTCAAATTCTACAATGGTCAACACGAATGACACGTGCACCGACTTCTAAGGAGTTAATAAACTCAGTTGAGTTTGTATTTGTGTCCATAGTCAGAATACGAATAAAAATCAGATTTATCATCTTCTTTTAATTTACAAACAGCCTACACTCTTAAGCTATCTTCAGAAATTATTGCATATTTTTAAAAACTTTTCTAAATATTTTTCACTTTTAGAATCAAATGAGATATATTCGAAATATATTTGTGGCCATAGTCATGGATATATGACAAACTTATTTCATCTAAATTCTACAAGGCACATAAAAACTCTTTTATACAAAATCGATTTCAGAAAGAAAGAGGATTTCTCAAAGCCTTTTCGAATTTCTCTTTTCCAAATATGATTTTATAAAACTACATTTCATTCATCATATAGGTTAGTCAGCATCATCTCCTGAGTCCTTTTCCTCAAAATCAATTTTCTCAAAATCTTTAGTTTTCAAAAAACTTTCAATATCCTAAGTTATTCACGATTTTCCCAATTCACTTTTCCAGATATTTTTCAATTCACAATTCTCTTAAGTTTTTTCCTTTCTTCAAAAGTGTTTTCCAAGTTTGAAAAAGATTTTTCAAGCATCTCCTTTTTCCAAATATTTTCAAATATTCGAAGCATACATCACGTTTTCAACCTGCATTTTTCAAAGTCATAGCACATGCCTGCTTCTTCGTGCATTTATGAATAGAATAACAGTTTAGACAATTGAGCAAAACAAAGCACATGATTGATCATTGGTTCGATTACCTCTGGTTATGGTGCCAGGAATGATTGAACCTTATACCGACAGACGAGTCTCATTATACAAAATTTCTCATATTTTAAAACAAAGGCGGGTTATTTTCAAAACTTTTTCAACATGTCAATTTGACTTGCAAAAGTAAAATTTTGCAATGATAACAGGTTTGGCGACCGAGATGGGACCTGTCTTTGCCTGATTAATCTAGCACTTTGCTCTATTCCACTTGTCAAAATCATTATTCTATCAATGTCAGCTCTATTTCATGCGAACCTAGGAGCCTAGAATCAAATCCAACTGACATGAATGCATGTAAACTTAGACATAGTTTGATAGGACCAATTGATGAGGCATTAGTCATGCTCACTTAGACTTAGGTCTCATAAAATACTCCTTAATCTAGAATTTGCTTGAAAACATTGTTTGCTTCTCATAATATTTCAAAAATCTACTTCTTTAGGTCATTAGAGCCTTTTATTTTCTTGCATGTTGATCATTTTTCAAAAACATTCCTACCTATTTTCACCTGACCACTACGTTGTTGGGATTTCTTCTAGAATCATAGTTTGGGATAAAGCCTCACAACTGAGCCACCTATTTGGGTTAAACCCCCGGGCATGTACCGAGGGTTATAGTCCAAAGTATATCAACAGACGCTCAAGGATGTTGGAAAACATGAGCTTAGAATCGGAAAAATTATTTTTATGTCACGTACATCGGGTTTCAGCTCGAGTATATCGACATAGCATGATTGGACACAAAGGATCTAAGCTTTAGAGTTAGGATTAGGGTCCTACAACTATTTCAAAATTTGTGCATTTAGAGTCAGCCTTTTAGAGAATGTTGTATGCACATACTTGTTTGTGCAAGATATGATGTGAATATATCTTAGCCATTTTGAGTATTTTTCCTTTGTTTTTCTTATATATTTTTTTAACAATTTCATAAAACCCTGGATGATTTTTAAAAAACAATCCTCTATGTTTCTTCAAAATTCCAGACGATTTTTCTTTTTCTTTTGTTCCTCTGGATCTGAAATTTCTAGCCTTGTTTTGATCTTGCCTGTAATTTTTCAAAAAATTCATGTATAGTCTTGCCCTTATTTCTTCCTTATTTTCAATCTATCCTGATGGCATCCAGTCAGTTTGATTATATATTTCCTGAGGGCCATATCTCTTGCGAGGCGCAGCAAGGTCTCCCTGAACATTAGACTTTGAACACCAAACCTTTCATTTCCCGGTGGTAGTATTTCTAGCTCAAAAACTTCCCCCGTATGTTCTTGGATCAACTGAGAGATTGCATATTAGAGTTGGCATAGACAGTTGGCAAGCAGTTCGTCAATGGCAATTTGATTCAAGCATTGACAGAACGGTGGAATTCGTGCACCTGCACTTTCTAGTTTTCGTGGGGAGAGATGACTCTACTACTGGATGAATTTTCAAAAATTATGGGTCTACCTGAGCCAGTTGGTCAGCCAGAAGATCCATTAGAGCACCAATTTTTGTTCAATGTCAAGGGGCTCGACCCTCGAGACGCTTTAGCCTAGATGACATGACATAGATCTTTGCCACTAATATAAGCATATGAGAGTCAGTGTATCGACTTGTTTGAGCTATACTGACAGTATGGGGCATTTGAAGAAGTTGATTCCTTATCCCGAGCAACGCGAGAAAGGATCCAACATGCCCTGATTCTGTGCACAATAGGACTAACCTTCTTTCAGAATGGACAAAACTACGTTGACATCAAAACAATGCAACTTTTGCGAAGATGGGAAAGTTGGCAAACCAACTATCTCTCGATCGTCATAGCCGCACTTACCTTCTTGTACCGTAGATTGACCCGCTTCACGCTCAAAGATTTGATCTTAGTGGAAGGGTGCATCTACGCATTGCAGTCTTGATTCTTCCGGCACATGCCAACTAGAGCAAGTTCTTTCAGATATAATGGCAAGGAGCTACTACCCACTCTTCGGTACAGATTCTTGATTAAGAACCTTCATGAAGAAAAAATCGTGTGTGATACTTCGACCATCAAGAGTCCCTCCCTTGATACACTTATTCACATGGCAAGTGACTCAAGTTACTCGAACTATTCTTCTCCATCTATTACCAGCTAGAGCAATGTGTCAGGTAGTTCTCGCAGAGGCAGAAGCGTATTGATACTTGATTATTATCAAGCATTGTGCCAAAATTTGATCTAAAGTTCGCTTAGTGGTTTGAAACATACCACTCTGTTAAATATAGCTGGGGTTCTTTTGTCGTTCTTGTTGTTTTTCCTTGTTCTCGAGTGTCCCATGATTATCTTGAGTGTTGGCAGATTGTTTGTCCACCCCCTTTTTGTCAAGTTTATTATCAATAAAATCATTCTCTTTCAACAATTTTCATCCTAACATGGCTTGACAACCTCTCCTAAGTAACAAGGCATATCTTAGTTGTTCATTTCTTTCATTTAGAATGACAACACAATTGTCGCAATTTCAGCGATGACTCAATCCTTGGTAATGGGATATCCTTCAAATTGTCAACCTGATCTCCCCCAATTATTTTTCCTCTATTCATTTCCATCCAAATCGTCGTCCTCAAATTCTAACCACCTGCCTTATTCTGCAGAAAACACTCATGACTTCACATGGTTCAGACAAGATCTAACAAGAAGATCGCACCTACCCAACACATCAGTTATTCTTCTACAACTGAGCAAGAAATGGCCTCTCCGCGATCCGCTAGGGACCAAAGTCAACAAGCTAATGATGATATCGATCCACATATGTACTCATTAAAAAGCAACTGCAGCTGGATCACGCTTCATCCAATTCTCATATTGGGGATTTGGTATTTGTTGTATAAAATCAGCCTCGTTTTCATCCTTAGTTTCTTGTATGATAAATTCTAGAGGGGATGAAATTGATCTATTTAGATGTCCAGAAAGACCTTGACTTTTAATGAATGAAAGAATTTATCCTTTCCAGATCAAGAAATTGGAATTGGTAAGTTTTTTTAGAAATGAGTTGACCAAGAAAGTTGGATGAGAGAAAAGATTGAGAAGAAGAATCCAAGACTTAGAACAAGAAAAATATTATTGGCGTGTGCAATTAGTATATAAATTTTACAGATCAGGATGCAACAAATTTTCACAGATCACAATGCAACAAATAATATTTTTTTTTAAAACTAGTAAAGGGATGAGTATTCATTGTGAACGTGAAGAGTCAGATCTGATACTCAGATTATCAGATCTAATCTGATTTCATCAAAGAAACTAAGATTCCTTCCTTTATATATATTGCACACATCTGATGTACAGATATGGGGCAACCGATAAAAACTCAAATGGGAATATCGTTGGAAATAGGGAAATCATGAAAACTAATTTGGCACAAATCCAAATCAGCAAATCCAAATCAGTTCCAGAGATCAACTGATTTGATGAACAAGAATATCGTGAAAACTGATTTGGCCCAGACCCAAATCAGTTTCAGCAATCAAATTTGGCGCAAAAGCAAGAACCAGTTGCAGAAAGGAGATTTGAGAGGAAGAAAGATCTTTCAGAAACGATGAGTAATGATGAACAGAGGAAGACAAGGCACATTTGAGTAAGAACCAGTTGCAAAAAGGAGATTTGAGAGAAAATACGAAAAGAAAAGAACTAATATGGATGTACCTGTGTAGAAAAAAAATTCAGCCCTCGGATCAGACGTGCTCTGATACCATATTAGTTTTCTCCAAAACCTACAATAAAAAAACTAAAAAGAGGAAGAGAGAGTGAGGCTGCAACGAGTCACGGTTTTTCATAAAGAAAAACTGTGACCTCTTCCTTTAATATATAGGCAAAACCTAATACATGGTCTTTACAATGACCCTGATAAGTTACGGGTATTTACAAGTCCATTATATGCTGGACATGATACACACAAATAGTTTGGATCCGGATCCAAACTTAAATACAAAACAAGAATATTATATTTGCCCTGTCTAATATAATATACATTATATGATGTTTTTATAATGTATTTAACATATAATTTTATTAATATATGTATAATCATATATTTATATATGATATATATATATATAATATATATATATAATATTTATATTATATTTCATATAATATATGTTATTATATATATAATATATTATATATGAATATATATATGCATGACTTGCCCATGACTCGACTGACTCACCCCATGACTTGGTTGACTCGTCCATGACTCGACATGATTTTGTTCAAAATGATTTTGTACTCGTTTTTTACTTAGTCACTGGGCAATCTGAGTCGAGTCAACCGAGTCACCGGGTTGACCCGACGAATCTTTAAACAATCTTTGGATCATATTTTTTGGAGATAAAATAGGATTTTTAAGCCATTAAATTTTGATAGATTGTGAGCCATTGAATTTTAAAGGTCTTAAAAAACCTACATGTATTATATAATTACATGATCCAATATTTGTTTTATACTAAATAATAATTATAGATCATATCTATAATATCTATAGGGTCTGATCAATAAAAAAAAATCAAGAAATTTAAAAATCTAATGCTTCTATTAGGTGAGAGTAGGTGCTCCGAGAGCACCCTATCATATATATATATATATATGTGTGTGTGTGTGTGTGTGTGAAAACATGTTCACAACAAAACATGTCAAAGCTACTCACCCACCTGTGATAAAATGCATCATTTCACATGGGTTTGTCGTAGTGTCTGCAGGTTGATTGGAATAGCACCCAAAGGTTCTGGGATCATGGTGAGGTAGGGATGCTGATGATAGTTGATGTGTCACTATAGGTTACTTGAGCATGATAAAACAAATCGCGTCATGAGGTATCTCTAATACAAGACCACCATTGGAAAGATCTTGCCGTGTAGTATGTCCAAAAGCACTTGACTCGTTGGAATCTTTGCCGAAAGTTGTGAAAACGTTGTCCTGGGTAGGCACATCATGAAGTATCTCCGACCGTTGACCTGAGATCATAGTTGTAAAGATCTTGACGAGTAATATGCCCAAAGTACTTGGCTTGCCTGGATTCCATGGGAATTAGCCGGAAGTTGCAAAAACTTTCTGGTGAGTTAAGCATGTTTTTTGGTGGATAGGTTTTCATCTCTCTCTCTCTCTCTCTCTCTCTCTCTCTCTATATATATATATATATATATATATATATATATATATATATATATATCCATCTTGTCTGACCCAAAATTCGGCTTACACGTGATCAGCGGTGAAAAACAATTTGTGCAAAATAACGTTTTTAGGGGTGATTCAAAATCGTCACTAAAGCTCAAGAAAAAAAAGATGTCCGACTATAGTCCGACGAAAGGGGATATATATATATATATATATATATATATATATATATATATATATATATATATATATAAACCTGAAAAAAGGCGCTCCCTTCCATCTTTGAATCGGGTGGGGGCGTTTGTTATGCTCCCACTCACGGGAGGCCACTTTCCCGCTAAAGGGCCGCTCAGGCAAAAAAGTGCTTCTCCATATGGGGAGGTGTGACCCCACTTTGATGGAAAAAAGCTCTTTTGCGTTCATTGTGGGCCTCTCCACATACTTCTCATAGGGCCGTTTGTTTCAGCTCCTCAAAAAAGAGGCCCTCTTTCCTACAAAAACTAGCGTCTTTCATACATAGGAAAGGGCATGAAACGAATGCCTGATCATGAAACTCGTTTCGACGCCTTGGCGCCTCTGCCTTTTCCCGGGTGGCGATGGCGGAAGCCCATGATCAGAAGAGGCTTCCGCTGCAAGCCAACTTTCCAGATTAGGGATTAGGAGGAGGGGCCCCAATCTCGTTGTCTACAACTAGTTCAAAATAGACTAGCTTGTTTCTTTCGGATATCCAACAGAATCAACCGCTCAAAATTGAATTGGACGAATCAAACAATGAATTACCTGAATTTGTAGCGAAAGAGAATAGGAATCCCTAGGTTTGTGTAGACAGATGGAAAAAACAGAGGTATAAGCATTAATTTAGTAATCCTTGGCCTTCAATGGATGATGCACCTCTAGGTATAGTTTTGAAATATGTTAGGTGTTTCTTTTTATAGGGATGCAGTATGGACTCTTGCAATGGTGCATACTGAATTCACCTTTATGTTGTAATGTCTATTTATGTACTGACTCTCTCAGGGTTGAACAGTTTTAAGTTAACACTACGTGTATTTGTATGCATCTATTCATCTATATATATAATATAGATAAAAATAAACTTAATTAGGGTTAACTGAATCTACTTTTGGATAGAAATGGAACTCAGTGTGGTTGACTTCACCTAACACAAAGGAAGCTGTGTCCAAGTGTCGCACCCGCCTGGGTGCAAGTGTGATGCGGGTGCGGTGCCCTATTAGAGGAGTCTGTGTGACATAGCATAGGGTCGGAATTTACATGAATTTGAGTATTCCTTTTTAACAGTCATGGTGGGGAATAGCCCCAATAGGATTCGAACCTGAGACCCCTTGGTTAAGATGAAATGTAGGTGCGGGAACTATATGTATATATATATAGAGAGAGAGAGAGAGATAAATTTTAATAGTTTTAAGTTAACACTACGTGTATCTGTGTGCATATATATATATATATATATATATATATATATATATATATATATATATATATATATATATATATATAAATGAACTTGATTAGGGTTAACTGAATCTACTTTTGGATAGAAATGGACCTGTGTGGTTGACTTCACCTAACACAAAAGAAGTTGTGTCCAAGTGTCGCACCTGCCTGGGTGCAGGTGCGATGCGGGTGTGGTGCCCTATTAGAAGAGTCTGTGTGACATAGCATAAGGCCATAATTTCATCTCAGGGAGAACGAACATCACATGAATTTGAGTATTCCTTTTTAACAGTCATGGTGGGAAATAGCCCCAATAGGATTCGAACCGGAGACTGGTTAAGATGGCACAGCTTAAGCAGCCATCTTATTCAACCATGCATGTTTGGTAACTTAAAACCTTATTTTAAAGAAATAACTCAAAAACTTCACAATATGCATATGCAACAACAACGATGAAAAACAAGATGCACCAGAAGAAAACCAAGATTTAATATATATCTAAATCAAAGAAATGAATTCTTATGACAAACCATATAAACATGTGCAATGAAACAAAGTAGTTCCCATATACTTTGTAGTAGCTAACAAGATTAAGAAAAAAAAAGATAGAGTTTCTTATGCTATAACCCAACAAAAAAAATGGAGATTCTCAATGAACAATCATATGAACCTGTTTGAGGGCAACTGCTATGCCAGCAATAGTATGATTATGTGGACCACCTTGAAGTCCAGGAAAGACTGATGCATTGATTTTCTGTTCAAAATCATACAACACCTTCATGAAAAGAATTACATGAAAACAAAAAATGAGCTCTACAAGACATGATTAAACCATTATGGTCACTTATCAAAAGGTATAAGGTTAAAATACAATTAGGGATGAACACCTGGAGCCGAGTTTTGAAAATTGTTTCAAAAGCCTTTTTGAAAGAAGGGGCTACAGTGGGATTTGAACTCACACCACTTCCAGGAAAGACCAACAACCTATCGATTAAGGTAAGACCTTTCTTTATAACTATATTATGAACAAAATAATACATATATAAAATCTAATTTCTTTATATACCTATGTGAGCCGAGCTTAATTGGGCTTACCGAGCTTATTCATGCTAGACTGGCTGTTCAAGCACGGCTCGTTTATGTGTACCGAGCCTGGTGAGCCCGAGCTAACTCGACTCGTTGTGCATCCCTAAATACAATTGTAGAAACTACATAAAGGCAAAAAACAAGCAAAGCCAGATGTATCGTTCACCTCCTGTCCTTGTTTATTAACCTCTTTAACTCCCTTCCTGAAAAAAATCATGGCACCACGTGGCCCACGAAGTCACTTGTGTGTTGTTGTGGTCACTATATCTGCATAGTCAAAGGGAGATGGGATAACACTGTAATGAAATAAGCGGAAGAAACCAAGAATGCTAAAGCATTCACTATGTCCCACACCGACAAGTGCAACAAGCACAAGAGAGAAAATCCACTAAGGGATATACAAAGGGCCTTATAAAAAGGCTACACACATGAAAAATAATATCACTATTATTGAAGAGGAGCTCTCAAGAGCAATACACCATACATGGGGGGTTCTCCCTATTTATAAGAAAAGGAGACCAAAGGGGCTCCCAATAGAGTTGTTGGGAGCCCCCAATGACTCCATTGTGGGGCCCCTTTTCGGTATCCAAAAAATACAAAAATAAAAATAAAAATAAAAATAAAAATAAAAAATGGTGAAATAAAAGAAACAAAATAAGTACCCCTATGGGGTACTTTGTGAAATGACCATAATACCCCTATCGGGTATTATGGTATTATTACATATGTTTTAACACCCCCCCTCAAACTTTACGGGGGAATGACCGAAAGTTTGCCAAGGAGGAACAAGAAGCGAGGAGCAGGCAGGGCTTTGGTGAAGAAATCAGCAAGTTGATATTCTGAAGTGACATATGGCAGTGTTACTGTCCCACGAAGATATTCATCACGTACATAATGACAGTCCATTTCAATATGTTTCGTCCTCTCATGGAAAGTGTGGTTGCTGGCAATGTAGATGGCACTTTTGTTATCGCAACAAAGCTTTGAAGCCCCGGTAATTTCGACTCCCATATCTTGAAGAAGACTTCGAAGCCACACCAGCTCCATTGTAGTAGTTGCCATAGCCCTGTATTCTGCTTCAGTAGAAGACAATGAGACTTTCTGCTGTTTCTTGCACCTCCAAGCAATTAGCGAATCTCCTAGGAACACACAAAAACCAGTAGTTGAGATTCGATCATTTGGGTTTCCTCCCCAGTCAGCATCAGTATAAGCTAGTAAATCTAAGGAAGAGAGTGAGGATAGGAATAGCCCTTTAGTCAAAGTATTTTTAATATATCGAATGATCCAGAGCACAACACTCATATGCACAGATGTAGGAGCATGCTGAAATTGGCTTGCAGAGTGCACAGCATGAGCAATATCGGGCCTGGTGATAGTCAGATAGGTGAGGGAGCCTATGAGTTGCCTGTAGGGCGTAGGATCATCCAGCAGAACTCCATCCTCCAGTCGTAGTTTAGCATTGATAACCTCGGGAGTTTCCACCTTTTTATCATCTGAAATCCCAGATTTGGAACATATGTCTGCAGCAAGCTTCATCTGTGACAATATATACCCTCGAGGAGAGTATGCAACTTCTATACCAAGAAAGTACCTGAGAAAACCCAGATCAGACATATCAAAATTATGTTTTAACATATTTTTAACTTTAAGAATACCGCTTTCATCATTGCCAGTGATGATCATATCATCAACATAAAGCAGAAGGATGATGATACTATTACCTGCATGTTTAACAAAAAGAGTAGTGTCAGTATAACAGGAGCGAAATCCCAATTGTAACATGATAGCACTAAATCTATCATACCAAGCCTTAGGGGCTTGTTTAAGACCATATAAGGCTTTTAATAACCGAAGGGTTTGACCTTGGTTAACACTGATTCCCGGCGGAGGGTCCATATATACTTCTTCATTCAACTGACCATTAAGAAAGGCATTTTTAACATCTAATTGGAATATAGGTCATTTCTTAGATGATGCTACCGCAATTAAAGTTCTAACGCTTGTCATGCGAGCCATGAGAGCAAAAGTTTCCTCATAATCGATGCCATATTCTTGTGAGTATCCCTTAGCAACTAATCTAGCTTTATAACGCTCTAGGGAACCATCACTTTTTGTTTTGACTTTGTAGACCCATCGACATCCTATAGCTTTCTTATTTGGAGGAAGGTGAACTATTTCCCAAGTTTTAGCTTTATTTAAAGCATCTAGTTCAACTTTCATTGCTTCAACCCAATGAGGTATACTTTTTGCTTGATTATAATGGGAGGGTTCATAGAAAGAATGCAAGGCTATTAGACAAGCTCTATATTTAGGTGAAAGAGTTTCATATGAGACAAACCTATTAGGTGGAATTGATTCTCTAGAAGAACGCCTAAGGGAGGTTTCTTCTAGGGGTTCATTAAGCCGCAAGAATTTCTCTAAAGCACTAATAGGTTGGGCTTCCTCACGCCGAGTGTATACTTGAAGATTGTCACCATTAGTTGGTGATACATCATTATCATGAGAATCATGAGTATTTTCTAAAATTTCCGGATGACTAAAAGAGTCATCATTTGAATCTTCTAAAAGATCATTGATAAACATATAATCAATTTCATTTGATTTTTCCAATATGTCAAATCCATTTTCATCTTCTAAAAAGGTTACATCTTTGGAGACAAATAACTTATTGTTTTTATGATCAAAGCATCTATAGCCTTTTTGATTTTCACCATATCCTAAAAAAACACATTCTATTGCTTTAGGTGACAATTTATCTCTTTTATGTAAAAGAACAAAGCATTTACACCCAAAAATCCGAAGACGATTGTAGTCGGGTGTCATATTAAAAAGTTTTTCATAAGGAGAGATATTATTCAATTTTGAAGATGGCATCCTATTGATTAAATAGGTGGAGGTTAACACGGATTCGGCCCAAAAATTTTTAGGAATATTTTTAGAAATGAGTAAGGATCTAGTGGTTTCCAAAATATGCCTATGTTTTCTTTCCGCTAGACCGTTTTGTTGAGGAGTTCTTGGGCAAGATTTTTGATGACAAATGCCATGTTGTTTTAGATATGATTGAAAATCATTTGATAAGTACTCTCCACCCGAATCAGATCTAAGAATGGATATTTGACTTTGAAATTGATTTTGAATTTTTGCATGGAATTCTTTAAAGAAGTTAAAAACTTCCGATTTAAAGTTAAGAAAATAAATCCATACATATCTAGTATAATCATCAATAAAAGTAACATAATATGAATAACCACCTTTAGATAGAACCGGAGATGGCCCCCAAACATCGGAATGCACCAATTCAAAAGGTCTTGTTGTCATAAAGGATCTAATAGGAAAAGGAGTAGACTTCATTTTGCCAAAAATGCAATCTTTGCAATTGATATCTTTTTCTTTACAAAACTTGTGTCCAAAAGGAAAAGGATACATTTTAGAGTAACTTGGATGTCCAAGCCTTTTATGCCAAGTTTCAATATTTTTGTCTTGGACATAAGTACAAAATGAGGTATTTGGAAGCATTAAATTATCCATAAAATAAAGGTCTCTCTTCCTATGGCCTTGCCCAATCCACTTCCCGGACCGGAGATCCTGCACAAAGCACCCTTGGGATGAGAAAGATATTTCACATCCATGGTCGGCTATTTGAGAAATGGAAAAGAGGTTAAGATTTAATTTTGGAACTATTCTAACTTTTGGAACAAGGAAATTTTGAACATTTTTAGAATCAAGAGTTCCAACACCATTTATTTTGAGAAAAGTTCCATCGGCCGTAGAGACACAAGACATTTTTGAATTGGTGTGCACATTGGTTAATGCATTTTCATGAGGGGTCATGTGAAAAGAAGCTCTGGAATCTAAAATCCAAGAGTACGTACCGGGAGGTGATGATGAGGCAATGGCGGCACCGGAGGTGGAAGAAGTGACCTTTAAAATTTGTTGAAGAGCCAAGAAGATTTGTCCAAGAGTATCTTTGAGATCCCCGTTCTTGCCGTCATCTTCTTTGGTGGTGGATTCTTCAACGGAAGCCACCTTTGGCTTGAATGCTCCATTAAGCTTTGGGCAAACGGGTTTAATATGTCCCGGCTCATAACAATGGTGACATATAATCATTTTTCTTCCACCACTCCCTTGCTTACCAAAATGAGGTGGTTTGTATGTTTTAACATGATTGCCGGGTTTAGATACGGCAAGAACTTCCTCTATGCTTTTACCCATGCTATGCCTAGTCTCTTCTTGAGTAATCTCGGCAATAGCTTCTTCTAAGGGAGGAAACGTGGATCTATGGAGAAGTGAGGATCTCACTTGTTCAAATTCGGGACGAAGTCCAAATAAAAATTGAAACAATCTATCTTGTTCCATTTGTTTTTATCTTAGAACCACATCCTCCATAGATACCCATTTAGGCTCTAAAAGAGCCAATTCATCCCACAAAGGATTTAAAGCACTATAGTAATCTTGTATGCTCATGTCTCCTTGTTTTGTGGTTCTTACTTTTTCTTGCAAGAAATAAGCTCTTGCAAGATCCTTTTGGGTAAACATACCCTTCATAAAAAACCAAGCTTCATTTGCCCGGCGGAATTTTGCAATATTTGCACATACCTTAAGTTCGACATTATTCATAAACCATGCTAGGATTTTTGCATGGTTGCTCTCCCAATCTTCCATTTGATGATTATAATCTTCAATGGCCTTGAGACGAGCATCGCCTTCAAGTGCTTTCTCTTGATCTCCTTCCATCTTTGTGAGCTTAAGTTGGGGTTCCGGAACGGTTCCTATTACATAACCCCAAAGCTTCTTGCCTTTGAGATTATTCTCCATTGCGGATGCCCACATCATGTAATTTTTTCCATTGAGTTTGAATGATAGATCGATCTTGACTTCCATAGCTACACAATGAAGATGTGAGAAAGAAAAGAAGTAGAGAGAGACAAAGATTTTACCTTTAGTAGATCTTATGGCTCTGATACCATGTAATGAAATAAGCGGAAGAAACCAAGAATGCTAAAGCATTCACTATGTCCCACACGGACAAGTGCAACAAGCACAAGAGAGAAAATCCACTAAGGGATATACAAAGGGCCTTATAAAAAGGCTACACACATGAAAAATAATATCACTATTATTGAAGAGGAGCTCTCAAGAGCAATACACCATACATGGGGGGTTCCCCCTATTTATAAGAAAAGGAGACCAAAGGGGCTCCCAATAGAGTCGTTGGGAGCCCCCAACGGTCACATATGTGACCGTTGGGGGCCCCAACGACTCCATTGTGGGGCCCCTTTTCGGTATCCAAAAAATACAAAAATAAAAATAAAAAGAAAAATAAAAAATGGTGAAATAAAAGAAACAAAATAAGTACCCCTATGGGGTACTTTGTGAAATGACCATAATACCCCTATCGGGTATTATGGTATTATTACATATGTTTTAACAAACACCTCCAGTGACCAGACCACTGATGTGTGCCATGTCAGCCAGTAGAATAGCCTTTTGCTTGTCGCAGACCTGAAGATTTAATGTGGATAAATTTTTACAAACTTAAAATTATGTACTTGAAAAAATTTGATATTAATAATGGCTGCATTGATGAGGTTTAAGATACAGAAAAAAGTATCTTTACCTTTCGAATGCGTTCATAATCATAAAGGCGTGTATAGGCACTTGCACCAACAACTATAAGTTTTGGCCTGAAAAGCACTGCACTTTTTTCAATCTGAGAAAAAAAAAGAATATTCAGGTATTCAATAATGCATATTTTCTTCAGTGAAACTTCCAATGAAGTGACTAATCAATATAGAATTCAAAAAATATTCAATCCACAATGAGATTAGATATACATAATCACTCTGATTCAAATGTCACAGGGAATAGCCGTGAGCCAACTGCCAAAACATGGATATGAAGTGGCACTATCACTCATTAGAACTTCTAAAAGAGAGAACCATAATCAGGTACCTGGTCATAATCAATGAGGCCAGTAGCCTCGTTCAGACGATAGGGTATTGTTTCAAAAAATATGAAGACAGCAGATATCTTCTTTGTATCGGTCTGGAAAGGTAACAAATGTATCATGATGTGCAACATAAATGGAAATCAAATTTATAAGTAGTTCAACATGAATATATGCCAAAATTTATTATAAATATTCAAAGAAAAAGTCATTTAAAAAACTTAAAACATTCTATGTCATAGTAATTCATCTTCCAGATAACCTTATCCACCTGCCATATGGAAAGCATACAAATAACGAAGAGTAAAATCCATTTCTTACTACTTTCATGCAGAACACGCACAATATGTTGTACCAGTAGCTCCTCCATGCTGGAACTTCAGAAAAATTGAAAGAAAAATTGATAGGATTGAACAATCATGGATCCAGATGAATTAGACATTCAATGCCTTGAATATATTAAATGTAAAATTCTTTCCCAGATAGTAATAAGGGACATAGCTTAGACATCCACTGCTTAATCAAATGTGAAAATATTGAAGAACAAGACTAACTGATTGTGGAAGTAAAAAAGAAAAGGAGAGCTTGCACAACAACCGTATGAAAAGAACAAACTTATGGTGAACTGGCCACCACTAAAAACAGGAGAGTAGGTTCTGCACGGCCCTGCAGCAATGTTCATAACCTCATGTCGGTGACACACATCAAACATCAATTACCACAGCCCATCGCAGACCAAAGCCAAGCAGAAGCTAATAGCTAAATTGACTTTTAAGCACAAGAAAGTTGAAACCGTAAACCATTGCTAAGCAAGAAATTATGCAAAGCCCTGTAACTTGCTCACACTTCTAATTAATAGTTTAACCACATCATCATTGTCAATGGACTTTGGGAATTGATATAGGAAGCATGGAAATCATTAAGAAAAGTTTAAATCAGGAATCATAAATCATTATTGTTTATGAAAAAATTAAAGCAGGAATAATAAATTATTGTTGTAACGTTGTTTATGTGAAGAAGGTAAACTAATCATCCAAATCATGAAGTATTATCTTCAGAAAGTGAGGAAGTGATTTCTACTGGAGACATCAGTTTTTTAAACTACTACAGAAACTTCCAGGAACTATGGGGTGCTTATAAACATAACTTTTTCTCTTACTCATTAGTTATCATTGGTTCACCTTATAACTAGTTTTTGCTCTATTGACCAGATATTTGATATGGAAGAATCTAAATATTGCATATCGCTTGAGCACCACATACACTGAGAGATGCAATAAATATGATTAAGGGGAAATTCAACACTTCACGGTGCATACAAATCGTATACACTCTGAATTATAAAGAAGAATGCTTTAAATCTAACCATCTTACACTCTCAAAGGATAAGTACGTAGTCTGCACTATATAGTGTTGAGGAATAATAATGCAAAACAACATGAACATTTTACTAATAACAAGACAAAATAATTGCAAAAGAATGGAAAAGAAAAGGCCTATAAGCTAAGCACCTGATAACCATGTAAAAGGTGTCCACCATGAGGAAGATCGAGTGCCATAACTCTTTCATGGGGTTTAAGTAATGCAGTGTAAACTTGAAAGTTGGCAGGAGATCTGGATAATGGTTGTACCAAGGTTGCCAAACTAGGAAGCGGAAGCGAGAAGTGAGGCATTTTAAAATTTATAGGAAGCGGAAGCGAAGCATCAATTTAAAAGCGAAATATTGAAAAAATGAAGCAATATGGTAATTGAATAAGAATCGAACAAGAAACAAATAAAAACTAAAATAAAATTGATCATTCTTATATTTCGTGATTTTTCAGTAAAAGAGTTAAATTTTTGTTAAAATCTAACAATGATGGTTACTAATTTAAAGAAAGTACATGGAAAGTGAGTGAAAGCGTGAGAAAAAATACATGAAAACATGAAAAGAAATATGAGAAAAGCATATAGGAAGCATAGACCATGTGTGTGGGAAGAATAGAAGAAGCGTGGGGGAATCGAGATTCCCATGAAGCGAGTTTCCGGGAAGCAAGCTTCCCACCTACCTAAGAAGCTTCCAGTAACTCTGGGTTGTACATTTACTGCATAAGAAAAAATACTATTAGATGGCAGACGTCACTGACCCAATCTGAGGTTAGACACTGGCTAATAAAGAAGACAGGAAACAGGAAATATTTTCTCAAGATAATGGAAACTAATTTGCTTCTTCCAACAGAAAATTTGCACAAAATCCTTCAACAGGACTCCGTAGTGCCAAGGAAAGAAAGAATTTTCTTATTGCATAAGTTGCATTCATAGAATGGAAGAACACTCATGTACTTGGTCCTAAAATATATGACTTGTACTCCAAATAGCTGCAGAAAAAAAAACATATTCTTTGGGCCTAAAGAAGAAAACAAGCTTAAATGATCCTTTATTCCTTCCATATGAAAACTCTAGAGCACAAGTGAAGGAAATGCGTCCTATACTTGCAAGAAACAATCCTCTGCAGGTAGAGCTTGCATGACTTGATATGTTAAGTGAAAATTCAGATCATCCCAACTGAACTAACTTGCAAATACAGTGACAAAGGCCTATTCAGCAATAAAGTGAAATAGAAGATGAACTAACCTCCCCATTTTTTTGGATCCAATCTAAATGCTTCCAAAGCACGCTTTTGACATAATGACTCTGCCATGCCGATATACCTACAAGAAGAAAAGTAATGTAAAACATCCAGACCAAACCAAAGGTGTCATATTCACATATTTAACAGAATGTTTCACTAGATATGGTCAGGGCACAAGTCATAGAGAAAAAAAAAAGAGAAGTATGATATCCCTTGATACATATCTCATTTCAAAGCAACATAAAAAGGAAAGAAAATTTTCAGGCTTCCTACTCAGTGCCACCATAATAACGTGCACCAGGATAACCTTCACTGTACTTGTTGGTCATAATAGACCCTACTGCTTGCATGACTGACACCGAAGTGAAATTCTCAGATGGAATAAGTTCAAACCCCTGAAGAGACGCCAACATAAAAGGACATCAATCATCAAGGAAAAAATATTAAATCTTGAACCCTTTCTATTTTCAGTTAGTGAAACAAATATAAACTCAAAAGTCAAAACACAGTTAAATTCTGACTAAGAAGAGAAAGAAAATAATAGAAAAAAAAGTAAGAACTCTTTCTCCAACCAAAGTGGAACTTTTTTCTCACATCAACTGCACGAGCAGCAAGATCATGAAATTGAGTTCCAAACAGAATGCCTATGACGCATTGTCATAATGGCATATGCAAAAACATTTCTCAGCCACGAATGCATGAATATATGATGAAGCATATTCTCTAGTGTAATTAAACAGGTTCTTATATTAAGGGTTTGCTTCCCAATATTCTGTTCTGTTTTATTCGAATTTGCAATTAATAAATGCATTTTTCATGTTTTATTGAATTCCTAGATAACAAAAACACATCAAATATCCTAGTTGGAAATGCAAAAAATTGTCAACAGCAACAGTGGTAAAGGAAATCTTTAGATCTTTAAATTACGAATGCATCAAGACCATCAGCAATTTCCAATAACCAGCATCAAGATATCCACCACAAGCAGTGGGCATCTTTTTTCGATGAATTATGTAGATGAAGGATTAACAATCAAAACAGTTAGCAAACTCATAGCGAGTAAAACAGAGTTAAATCAGAGACACATGGCAAATCGATGAACTCAAACAACAAATACCACAAATCAAATTGATTGGACTGTTCTTATCACAATACCCTGTAATCTCAAATATCAGGACTCAAAGGATTGGAGTGCTTACAACACACCATCATCACAACAACAAGAAACAACAAAATTGGAATCAAATAACAAGCAGCATAATGGGAAAATGACAGGCCTAGCCCACCTTCCACTGCCGTGTTTTCTCGAGCTCAATAATATCCTCAATCTCCGGATCCACCACCTCAAGCGGAGCATTGAGCTGCTTGGGCCACTGCCATGGAATTCGCACAAGAAAACCTTTAAAACAGAAAAAAAACAAATTTTCTTTTCATGGTGCAATCAACTTTCATGAAGCAATGAAGGTATGAGAAAACAACAAAAAAAAATGGAAATTAAGTCATTTCCGATCGAAATAATCAGAAAAAAGAAGCACCCACTCACCGTGACACGAGATTTTTCCTTCTCATACACTGCCTCATTGGGAAGAGACGACTGGAACAGCAACAACAAAAAATAATGTTCAACCAAACAAATATTTACGTGTTTGGTATAAACAAACAGGAAAAATGGCAAACCAGAACAAGGAAAAAAATTAAACAGAGATCTTTATAACACGAACGGATGGAGTATATGTACAAGTTTCGGACCTCTCGTTTCGAAGGAAAATTACAATAAAAAAATGGCGGGAATGAAGCAAACGATATTTGTTATGGGGAGAAAAGAGAAAAGCAATGAA
This sequence comes from Nuphar pumila, assembly GCF_984573655.1. Classification (NCBI taxonomy): domain Eukaryota; kingdom Viridiplantae; phylum Streptophyta; class Magnoliopsida; order Nymphaeales; family Nymphaeaceae; genus Nuphar; species Nuphar pumila. Next base: position 53,060,295 of record NC_143254.1, read on the forward strand.
GATATAACCACCATCATTGAGTTCTCTTGCGATTGTGAAATGGAGAGTTGAGACCACCAAATTGAGAAGTGTCGTATAATGGGCATGGTGGTGGTGGTGGTGGTGGTGGCGGTGGTTAGTAAGGAGGGATACCAGAGAGTAAACGAAGCCTCCATTAAAGGGTGACCGACAGTGCTTAACCGACGTAGATAGCCTACTAAGCGCGGCCATCGCCACACACTCTCTCTCTCTCTCTCTCTCTCTCTCTCTCTCTCTCTCTCTCTCTCTATATATATATATATATATATATATATATATATATATATATATATATATATATATATAAAAGCCTCCATTAAAGGGTGACCGACAGTGCTTAACCGACGTAGATAGCCTACTAAGCGCGGCCATCGCCAATCACTCAGACACTCTCTCTCTCTCTCTCTCTCTCTATATATATATATATATATATATATATATATATATATATATATATATATATTTATTTATTGGGGATGTTTCCTAATTAGCACGTTAATTAGGCAATTTCGCTATATTTTAAGAATTTATATTCTACTTCGTTAACTGCGGAGGGTGTCTTTGGCAATGTCTTAATTGGATCAATTCAGCCAGAGCAAGCAAGATCTATGCAAAGGAGGTTCTGTGAAGATGTTAAATTAGACGTGGTGAGAATATTTTATGAGTTCTATCATAACTCCAGACTGCCTTATCATTTTCATGTTGTTATTATTTTGCTTATTCTGAAAGAGGATGAGGCCACTGATATTTCACGATTCCGCCCTATTTCAGTTATGAGTGCTCTCTATCGGATGTTTGCCAAGGTTTTGGCGAATAGGCTGAAATCGGTGGCTAATCAGATTTTTTCAGATTCTCAGTTTGCCTTTATCCGTAATAAGAGGGTCCAATACTCATTCATCATGACGTCTGATATTGTTCATTCCTTGCAGCATAGCGGTTAACCTTACTTTGTCTTTAAATTAGACTTTCATAAAACTTTTGACTTTGTGCATTGGCCATTCTCATTTCAAATGTTAGCAAATTTTGGTATTGATCATCGTTTTTCTGGTTGGGTACGGGAGCTGGTCTCAAATGCCCAGGCCATATTAAATATCAATGGTGTTAGAGGGGACCGGTTCAAGCTAGGACAGGGTTTGCGACAAGGGTGCTCCCTCTCGCCTTTATTGTTCAATGTTGTTGTTGAGGGTCTTGTGGTATTGCTTAAGCGGGCTGCGGTATCGTGTTTCATTGATCTTTTGCAGGTTTTACACTTCTCGGGTCATATTCTTACTCATGCTGATGATATGATCATTTTTTGTCTTGCAAATGTTCAGCATATGCTTAGGTTCAAGTTTATCATTCAGTTCTTTCTCCCCCCTATCTGGGTTTTCTCTAAATGAGACCAAATGCTCTATTACCATGTTCAATGTTCATGCCAATATGCTTGCAGTTGAAAAAAGAATTTTTAATTGCACTATTTCTGACATGCCTATTATGTACCTGGGCTTGTCGTTACAAGTGAAGCACCTCTCTTATGTTGCTTGGGCTCCGACGCTTCAAAAAGTGAAGCACAAATTGCTTTCGTGGCAGTCGTCTTATCTCTCCATCGCTGGCTGTCTAACCTTAGTTAGACATGTTCTTTCATCTATTTTAGAATTTTTCATGTCTATGTTTGTGATGTCTGTGGGAGTAGAGAAGTAGTTGATGCGCTTGTCGATAGGTTTTCTATGGTCTGGGTGTCAACTCAAGGGTAAGCGTCACTTGATTGGTTGGGGTTCGGTGGTCTTACCTTGACGTATGGTTGGTTTAAGCATTCATGCGCCCAGACTGTGGAGCATTGTTCTTGTCGCCAAACAATGTTGGTTGGCCCACCAACAGGATAACCCTTGTGCTCGTTTGCTTCTTGCTAAATATGGGGCTCCTACTCTTATCTTGGTTCGTTTGGGAACTTGGGGTTTGGCGCTCTCGCACTTGCGTAAATCATAGTTGAGGGCTTTAGCCTGCTTTAGAGACTATTTTGAGGACTCTGAAAATTTTGGTCAGTGGTTGCAGTGGGCGCTGGCGCCAAGCAGAGAGTTCCTCACAAAAAAAAGTCTATAGATCGTTGCTCCCCCCGGAGGCTGATTAGTTGCCCGAGGATGTGCTTTGGGTGAAGGGTCCTTCTCCCCGTTCTTGAGTTCTGGCTTGGTTAATTTTGCACGATAGGATCCAGACCCGTAGTAATTTAAAGAAGTGGGGCATTCAGCTCCCGAGTTGGTGCGTGCTTTGTCAAGCTGCAGAAGAATCTACGTTTCATTTGTTTTGGTCTTGCCCAATATTTGTGGAACTCTTTAGCAGGACCTGGAGGCATCCGGAAGTGTTTGTTAAGGAGGAGTCTTTTGCGCTAAATTTGATCTTGGGCCCGATTTGTATTAGGCGCAACACGAGGTGGAGGTTCATCTAGCGAACGCGATTGGTTACTTCTTGGTGGTTTGTTTAGATGGCACGAAATGATGCTCATTTTTGTCAATTTCCGGTTAACATTCAAAACTTGGTGCATAAAATCTTGGTAGATGTTTATGCTATCTTTGTTAGGAAAACCACGAGCAAGAGACAACCAAAAGGAAACAAAGAACAAAAATGATCAAACAAAACACAAGAACACAGATTTATGTGGAAAAACCTCTCCTCAAATCCGAGAGAGAGTAAAAAACCACGGCCGCCCAGAGAGAAATATTATTACTCTTAACTGGCAGTTACTAGCTGGGGAAAGAAAAGCGAGAATATAAACAAGGCAAGGGCGACAACCCTAACCAAATCGGGTCGGATCCACTAAAAACCGGGTCCCAAACATAAGTCCAAAAAAAAATTCTTCGGGGGGGGGGGGGGGGGGGGCGCTGCCCCCTATAACCCCCCGCACAGCGGGACCCGTGCCAGGGGGAGCCCCCGGACCTCCCTTCCTGCAGGGCAAAAAGCAGTGAATCAGGCTCCACAACTCATCAATCTTGCGTATGCATCTTAGTGATCTTTCGCTCCCTCCTGCTGACGCTACCACTCTTTTGCCGCAATCTGGGCAAGCTGCTCCGATGTGAGCCCATTTTATCTGTTTCTTTATTTGTTTTGACTTTGCTCTTGTTCAGTTCATGGGTGCAACATTTTGTTGATCTCGATCTTCATGAGTGGTAATGTTGAATTTCTTTGGTCTCTCTCTCTCTGGGTGTTTGTTTCTACTATGGCGGGTGTTGGTGGGGAAAAAAAGAGCAAAATAAACAAAATAAGAGGAAATTGTATGGTTGGTCCTCAAGGCTTTGAATACCACCAAAAGGATTGGTATTCGTTTGTTTGCAAACTACAAAATTTTCATGTGAATTTCGGAGGAAATTGTCCACAATGCCTTCCACCTCCCAACACGCTATCGGAAACGTCCATTTTTTTTATAATCCAAGGAAAAAAACGACTTCACCATCCATTGTTTCATCCCACAAGGACTTCATGGTCCTTGTGTACATTGTTGAGGGTGAGGATGCCAAATCACTCTTCTAAAAGTGATTTGGCAGATCACTTGATCTGCTCTCCCAGATGATCGGAGTCCATGTGGGCAAGGTTCTTTGTATTTGCTCATGATTAAAGCTTGAAGTTTAAAAATGATAAAGGTCATGATCTCATGGATTCTAATAAGCTGAATAAAATCAACAAGTTCTGATCTCATGATCTCATGGCTTGAAGGAAACTGTATGTCATTTATTTACACTTTTTGCATTATTATCATTTTAAAATTCATTTTTTGCAAAGCTGAATGACTATGTGATTTGAAATAAATATGGTGGAAATGTTAATAAATTTTGTCATTTCTCACTTGGCAGCAGTAAGATCTGAAATTAATAACTGTGAGGATTTTCATTTGCTTATTTCCTTCTTCACTCTAGTGAGTACATTATAATTGTGTAGCCTATCTTCTTACATAGGAAATTATCAATGGTTGCAAGAGTTATCTGCTCATTAGACTAGAGGGTACACTTTTTTAGTTTAAGTTAAATGTTTAATTTTTTTACCCTCTCACATTTGTGCTTAAAATGGGATTTTTTATTTTTTTAAAAGTCTTATTTCAAGTGAAAGCTATCTTTGAAAGAAATTAGATTTCGCCCTAATTCTAAATAAAAAGTTCATCTTTGATATGCTTAAGCCTTTGTTGCAAGTAGATCCATGAGGCATTAAAGATAACCTTTTAAAACCGTGATCAGTTTTACTTTTTACAGGAGATGTGGGTTCTTGCTCTTTAACAGGCTTTTGGATCGCCCAGGATTCAGATTTCAAAAAAGAGAGCTTCATGCCAAGTGGTGTTTGAATTGACTCAATATATGCAACACGCTTTTATAGTATTCTGATAATTGCTAAAAATTGAAGTTTTAAAGTCTCAATCAGGTGAGAATTGAAAATCCTCTGCTTTGTAAGATGATGGTTGGATCAGCCATCTAAGGTTAAGAATTCAGCCGCTTAGGAAATTTCAACTCCAGTGGTTCAAATAAATTTCAAGCCAATATTCAGACATACCATCAGTGTTGTGAAAAACATTGAGGCGTAGCAAGGTGCTCCACCAAAAACCGAGGCGAGGCGTAAGCCTCAAATATTTTTTTTAAAACTTAAAAGAAATATAAAAAATATTTAAAAATACAAATAAATAAAGAAATGCTTTATTGATGAAAAAACAACCAATAAGAAATAGAAAATCTCAAATAAGTACTAAAAAATATGAGATTAACATATAAAAGTAACTAAAAATTGATTACATAACTGAAAAATATATGAGATTAACCTATAAAAGTTAAAATATATGAGATTACTCTAAAAAATATGAGATCAACATATAAAAGTAACTAAAAAATTGATTACATAACTGAAAAATATATGAGATTAACGAACCAAAGATAAAATATACTAAGAAACCAAATACATAACTGAAAAATATGAGATTAACCAACAAAAGTTAAAATATATGAGATTATTCTAAAAAATGTGAGATTAACATATAAAAGTAACTAAAAAATTGATTACATAAATGAAAAATATATGAGATTAACCAACAAAAGTTAAAATATACTAAGAAACTGATTACATGACTGAAATAATTGAAAAATATATGGGATTAACCTACAAAAGTTAAAATATATGAGATTATTCTAAAAAATATGAGATTAACATATAAAAGTAACTAAAAACTAATTACATAACTAAAAAATATATGAGATTAACCAACAAAAGTTAAAATATACTAAGAAACTTATTACATAACTGAAATAACTGGAAAATATATAAGATTAATAAACAAAAGTTCACTACAACAAACCAGCGGATTAGCGACGACCTAAATCCATCGCTAATCCGACGCTAATCCATCACAAACCTGATTAGCGACGGATATCATCCATCGCAAATTTTTTGACGCTATTAAGCGACGACATATATCTGTCGCCAATTCCGTCGCTAAGTAGCGGTAGACTGTATCTGTCGCCCGTTCCGTCGCTAAATTTTGACGGAATAACGAATGACAAAATCCATCGCAAGTCCGTCTTCACTAAATGGCGGCTTCGATTTGGCGATGAATTTATCGCCATCGCTAATCCATCGTTGAATTCAACGCCCATACTAATTAGCGACGGATATATCCGTCGCTAATCCGTCGCAAAAAAAAGAAAAAAATTTAAAAAAATATTTGAAAATTAAATATTAAGAAAAAAATTCTCGTGATATCCTGTACAATTTATATTTCCTGTGAATAAAAAACAAAGTACACATCAAAATACATATAAAAGGAAACTAAAGCAATTAATCGATCCACTTTAAAATTCGCAAGTTCTAATTATTTACAATTCAACATTTATATTTTTGAAACAAAAAGAAGGTAGAACAAATTCAACACATAAATCTAATCATCGCCAAGATTTTGTGCGTCCTCTTGTTCAGTGTCTCTATCTGTCCCTTCAGCTCTACTACGCTGATTATCGCCATCAACCTACATGAGAAAAGAAATGTCAGTATTGATAAACAAAATATACTGAAACATAGCCTACTCTATATGTGATTCTATCATGCGCATATGTGTTCTAAGGTAGTAAAAAAACTGTATACATGATTCTATCATGCTCATATGTGTTATAAAGCAATAAAAAAACTCCATATGTAATTTTATCATGCTTATATGTGTTCTAAGGCAGTAAAAAAACTGTATATGTGATTCTACCATGCTCATATGTGCATTAAGATAGTCAAAAAGATGTATATGTGATTCTACCATGCTCATTGTGTTCTAAGGCAAGCAAAAAATTATATATGTGATTTTATCATGCTCTTGTGTACTGTAAGGCAATAAAAAAACTTTATATGTGATTCTACTATGCTCATATGTGCTTTAAGGCAGTAAAAAAATTGTATATGTGATTCTACCATGCTCATATGTGTTCTAAGGCAGACAAAAAACTTTATATGTGATTTTATCATGCTCATATGTACTCTAAAGCAGTAAAAAATTTGTATATGTTATTCTACTATGCTCATATGTGCTCTAAGGCAGTAAAAAAACTGTATATGTGATTTTATCATGCTCATATATACTCTAAGGCAGTAAAAAAATTGTATATGTGATTCTACTATGCTCATATGTGCTCTAAGGCAGTAAAAAAACTGTATATGTGATTCTATCATGCTTATATGTGTTATAAAGTAGTAAAAAAACTTTATATGTGATTTTATCATGCTCATATGTGCTCTAAGGCAGTAAAAAAACTGTATATATGATTATATCATGCTAATATGTGTTCTAAGGCAGTAAAATAACTTTATACATGATTCTATCATGCTCATATGTGTTATAAAGTAGTAAAAAAACTTTATATGTGATTCTGTCATGCTCAAATGTGCTCTAAGGCAGTAAAAAAATAGTATATGTGATTCTATCATGCTTATATGTGCTCTAAGGTAATAAAAAAACTTTATATGTGATTTTATCATGCTCATATGTGCTCTAAGGCAGTAAAAAAACTGTATATGTGATTCTATCATGCTAATATGTGTTCTAAGGCAGAAAAATAACTTTATACATGATTCTATCATGCTCATATGTGTTATAAAGCACTAAAAAAACTTCATATGTGATTCTATCATGCTCATATGTGTTCTAAGGCAGTAAAAAAACTGTATACCTGTCGGGCACCGAAGCTCATGTTGAATGCAGACGAAATTCCTCTGTCCTGAAAAAAGTTGCACAACTCATTACAGACAATGTTGAGAATGACTTCATCTAAAAAGTACTGCATTTTGTCCTCAAGACGCTGACAGACACCATCTCAAGACATAGCAGGGTCATTTGGACGTTGAGAGTTGATGCTGGCGGGAGAACTTTGTGGGCCCGGGCTGCAGGAGACAACGACTGGTGTGGTGTTCATGTGACTCCCAAACCCAAACACACGACCCTTTTTGGGTTCACCGGTTGCAGTCACCCATGCTACAGGATTAAAAGGCGGATGCTGAGTGGAGTCATCACCATATCGTTGTATCATTTGCTACTCGTATGACTCCTACAATGTAATGATTAGAATATGAATTAATAATTAAGAATTGCAATATTTGTGATAACGTAATTTATAGTAACTTGTCTATTACAATGTTTATTAATAAAATAAATACATACCGCTATCGCTCTCGCCTTCTCTGATATGAACTCTCCCGTGGTCTTACGTTTATGTGTTTCAACAAACACATCCTTGTATGACACAATGCCTCCTTTTTCTACTTCTTGCAAAGTGAAATGATAAAAAATTTAGTTAACAGGTTTGCAACAATACTTATAAAACTGACAATATATATATATATATATATATATATATATATATATATATATATATATTGATGAGTTACTATTTTCTTCTGGTGGCTCCCAAAAGTCCTAGATTCACCTGTGTGTAGATGGGCCTCGGGCATTTTTGCTCGATTTTGTGCAGCCTTCACTGAGCGGTTTCGAAATGCATCCTCTGCCCACTTGTCGCACATTCCCTCCCAATAATCTCTCCTGATACTAATAGGGCCATGGCCCTTCCACTGTAATGGATCATCTATTCCACCAGATGTTTTTTTGGCTGCAGTCTTCATATTGTGCAGCATGTCTGCAAATTGATTGTGAGCTACCTTCTGTCACACCTTCCTTGCATCATGTTCTTCCACCGTAGTCACGAAGCGATTCGAAACCTATATATATTTTCAGAAAGTTAGTAGACATGACTATAACAAAAAATTAAATATGAAACACATTATCTATGATAAACAACTATATACCATGAATGAGGACCACAATCTGTCTATTACCTCTTTTGGATACTCTTTCTATTGAGCGACCGGTCCTGGTAGATGTTGAAGTAGTGAATTCATAATATCGCGTACTACTTCTTGTGGCTCAAACCTCGTGCTGCACATGAATTGGTACACAGTAAATATCAATATACAATATTTATAAGATATGCAATAAGTGAAAACAAAATACTTACGGTCGATTATCGATATACACTATTCGAATGAGTCTTCTTGTGCCAGACTAAGAAGACTCTGCATCCTGTGGCTCAAACCTCGTGCTGCACATGAATTGGTACACAGTAAATATCAATATACAATATTTATAAGATATGCAATAAGTGAAAACAAAATACTTACGGTCGATTATCGATATACACTATTCGAATGAGTCTTCTTGTGCCAGACTGAGAAGACTCTGCATCCTGTGTTGACTCCTGACTTGTATGATCAACTGGTGTAGGTGGGTCATGTACAGGCGCAACATCATCTGTAAAAAAATATGTTAGAAATTCTCAGAATGCATATTTCAACTAATCAAGTATTCAATTAGTTAAATGATATACCTATCAAAGGAGCCCGTAAAGATGAAGGCTGAGACTGACTACCACTGGGTGATCGACCACTGTAACCTCCACGAACTATATTCTAACAAATAAAAAATGTTAAAATATACATTCAAATTGTTTCAAATCAATCACATCAAGTATTTCAATACATCCAAATAATTCAAATCAAGTATTTCAATACATTCAAATTATTCACATCAAGTATTGCAATAATATATTCAAAACATTCAAATCATTCACATCATGTATTGTAATAATACATTCAAATCATTTAAATCTAGTATTGCAATAATACATTCAAATATAGGTTTGTATTACAAGATTTTGCTCACTAGTTAGATAATTCTTCCTCATCACTTGTTTGACTTTCATATTCTTCTTCTTCATCATCTTCTTCATGATCTTCTTCTTCTTCATCTTCTTCTTCATTGTTTGCCCATTCACTTGGTATATCATTTGGATCACATTCTTCTATGAATGTTTCATCGACCAATGGCGATATGACATGCATATCATGCGCAACATCGTGACCATAAGAGAAGTCATAGATATCATCTGATTGATAGTAATCACTATCTTCAGTTAACTTGTCTTCTTGTAACTGATCATACTCAGGGTATAGTTTGGACTTAACCTTGCAAACTGCCCACCATTCATTTCTATCTGACTTTTTTGTACTCGGATATGAAGTATAATAAATATGTTGAGCTTGTGAGGCTAATATGAATGATTCATATGTTCCAAACCTTGATTTGTGATTCACTTCCACAATGCCTGAGGCTTTGTCGACTCTTGTTGCAGTTGGATCAAACCAATGATACTTGAATAAAGTTATCCTATTATTTATGCCTAAGTAAGTCAACTCCATTATTTCCTCTATAACACCGTAGTAATCATGTTCATTTTCATTGTAGTTGCTACCCTTGACACACATGCCACTATTCATCATTGATTTGTTTATACCATAGTCTTTTGTATGAAATCGATAACCATTTACGATGTACCCGTTGTAACATTGCACAACTTTGGTTGGACCATTTTGTAAATCACATATTCCTTGATCTTTAACATCACCATGGCGGACCTACACACAAACATAAACAATGATTGTGATCACGACCAATTAAGTAACTTAGTGTTGTTTACAAGTACACAATTTATGTGAGCGTCCTTACCAACTCTTTCAACCACTCCACAAACTTAGTTTCACGTTCTTTTTATACTTCTGCATAAGTGAGATGTGAAACTTCTCTTCGCAACTCTATATCAAATCGTCTGCAAACCACAAATACTTATATTACCGAACCATGTATGCATGTATAGCACATAAAAGGATTTAGAATTGTGTTGCGTCTACATATACTTCCTTGATGTATGGGTCATTCACTGAGCAATTAAAAAGAATATAGACAAGTGTTGCGTCTTGCTCTCAATCTGTCAAGAGTCTTGATCGACAACTACCAAATACATGCCCAAGTGGTTGAAATATCGATAGTTTGTCAGCTATAGTTACTTGTTCTCCATCATCGTTACGAGACGGACATGTGTAACGTGTTGGAATGTGAGGTTCAAAGTACATATATGAGAAATTTGAAATCTCTTCTAAAGTGTATGCCTCATAAATAGAGCCTTCTACTCTTGCTTTATTACGAACCTTTTTTTTTTTAGGTCAAACATACATCTGTAAAAAATATACATTTCAAATTTGAAATATCTGTCATTGAAGACACAAATATAAGAAAACATATACCTTTCAAATAGGTACATTCACCGATATTGCACAGGACCACCAACCCTTAGTTCATATGGCAAATGTATGATCAAATGTTCTATAACATCGAAAAATGCTGGCGAAAAAATCTTTTCTAGCAGACAAACAATAGTGATGACAGAGTCCTCGAGATTCTTTACATCAGATACTACGACTTCCGATGCGCACAATATTCTAAAAAATCCGCTTAATATAGGTTTGTCTAACATATCATGGAATGCTAGGGGTATCAATCGTTGCATAAAGATATGACAATCATGGCTCTTCAACCCATATAACTGTCCATCGTCAATCTTCACAGCACGAGCAATGTTAGAGACATATCCATCTGGAAATCTCAATTGCCTCAACCATTGACATACCTGCTTTATTTGATCAGGTCCATGCACGTACCTTGTCTTTGGTTTCAGTACTTTGCCATTATACTCTTTGAGTTCCAATTCTGGTCTTTTACATATTACTTTTAAATCCATACGGGCCTTCAGATTATCCTATATTTTCCCTTTAACATTCATTAATGTATTGAACACATTATCAAACACATTTTCTCCATATGCATCACATCCAAATTATGTCGTATCAATAGGGTCGGCCAATATGGTAGTTCCCAAAAAATAGATTTCTTTGTTCAATTGTGATCTTTCCCAAATCCAAGAAAGGGCTTTGAACTACGGGCATCTGTTAATACATCTGAAAAGTACTGCAATCTTCTTAAAATCTCTATGCTAGACAATCTTGTGGTTGGACCTTCTATTTTAGTTGTGTCTGCTCAAAACACATTCCTTTGTTGTCGTAACGGATGGTCGCTGGATAGAAATCAACAATGACACTCAAACCAGCAAGGCTTCCTTCCATGTGTCAATCTAAAAGTTTTTTTATCCTCCATGTAGTACGAACATGCCAACCTCCCATGTGTGCTCCAACCAGATAACATACCATATGCAGGGAAGTCACTGATTGTCCATAGAACAACGACCTTCATATTGAAATTTTGTTTTTTTTTGGCATCATACGTGGTAACACCGTCATCCCATAGTACTTTTAGTTCATCAATCAATGACCTTAAATATACATCAAGATTTTGGCCAGGTGAGGTCGGACCAGGGATCAATAGAGACAAGAAAAGATTTGTACGCTTCATACACAAGCTTGGTGGAAGGTTGTATGGAGTTACAAATACTAGCCATCATGAGTGTGGAGTTGATCTACCCCCAAATGGATTAAATTCATCTGTATATAGACCGGGTCTAACATTTCTCACCTTCATTGTGAAGTTCTGATGAGTACGATCAAAGTGCTTCCAAGCTTCGGCGTCAACAGGATGCATGATCTTGTCTTCATCATGTCGAACTTTATTTGCATGCCATATCATGTGTTTAGCTGTCCTTAAAGACATATACAATCATTGCAATTTAGAAGTGATAGGAAAGTAGCGGAGCAACTTGTATGCGACTTCTTTTGATCTCATGCTACCATTGCCTCTTGTCTTTAGCTTAAACCGAGGATGCCCACATGACGGGCATGATATGCTATTTTCCTGATCCTTGAAATACAACATGCAGTGATTTGGACAAGCATCTATCTTTTTATACCCCATACCTAGAGCGTTGACCATAACTTTCACATGATAGAAATTTTGTGGCAATTTCTCATCTTTGGACAACATACTCTTCACAATCATGCACAAACGGTCAAAACATGATTGCCTCAAATTATACTCGGACTTCAAATTCATTAGTTGAAGAACTGCAAACAAGATAGTGTGACTCTTGCAACCGTTTCAAAGTGGTTCATCAGCATTTCTAAGTAAATCATAAAATCTGCTAGTTGCATCGTTTGGTGATTCTTCATCTACTGTACTTCTTATATCACTAGAACCCATAGCAGAACCGAGTTCTGTTCCTGCGGCATCAAATATCAAATCCATATATGGATTATTGTGCACCACATTCACCCGTGCATTAAAATTGTTTCTAAATTCTTCTCCATGAAACGTCCAATTCTGATAATCACTCACAAAACACTTCCTGTATAGGTGATGTCTAACGCCATGAGGTTCTACAAATCGATTATTCTTACAAATCTTGCAGGGACACCTAATCCAACCTGTGGGATCCACTGTACCGACACTTGCAGTTGTAAATTCAATAAAACTTTCAACACCGTCCATATATTCATGCGATAACTCATTGTCAACTACCCTACGTTACATCCATTCACGGTTTGCAGTCATTTTGTCGTATGATGTTACAAAATGTATCCTAACCAGTTAAAAGAGAACCATCAAAATGCTATGATGAAGAAAATATCAAATTTGTCATGCAATATATGATGTCATATAATCACAAGAATTATGATGCATGCATTGATAACTTAATATTTTCATGTGCAAAACTATTCATAACACGATGCATTAATTTGAAGCATACTATCATTATACAATTTCACATGGAAGTCATAATTAAATTGAAATTAACTACATCCAAGCATGGATATAATCACATCAAATATTGCAATACATGGAAATCATTCATATAAAAAAAATATCAAACATGTACCTGCAACAAACACACTTCAATATCTCGCTAACCACTACCATGTCTAGCATGAAATCCGTACTCAAAAAATAAGAACACTTCTATTCTCGTACATTAAAATCATGCTCAGCATGATCTCCAAACTCTAATAAAGCAGTCCTAGATATCAACAACTAAGTGAGTGTGTGAACAGTAAAGTGTTGCATCCAATAAATTAAATAACATGTGAAGCGCTTGCATCACTTACTCACCACGGGTATTTACCTGATTTGCATTGTTTTTGTCAATTACTTACCACGGGTGGCAGAGCACAAGCGAGATACGTTGATAAATCTGCAAGAGATATTGTGTTAAAATGAAATCACATTATGTTAAAATGAAGACACTTTAGAGGCAATGATCGTCTCCCGAAGCGGCAGGCACAGGGTGATGACATGATTTAGGAACCCGACGAGCGTCGAGTTCCTGAACCACGACCCGTCGCCCCCTGCCAGAAAAAAAACAGAGGTCGGAGGGGCGACCACCTGCCGCAAAAAAAAAAGAGGCAGGGTCGCCCCCCCTCCCCCTACCAGAGGATCACAAGGGCGACCCCCTACCCGAATAAAAAAATGAGGCAGGTGGCGACCCCTTGCCCGAATAAAAAAATGAGGCAGAGGGCGACCCCCTACCCGAAAAAAAAAAGACAAGGGGTCGCCCCCCAGTCGAAAAAAAGGGGCAGGGGGCGACCCCCTGCCAGAAAAAAAATAGGTAGGGGGTCGCCCCACATGCCGAAAAAAAGGGGCAAGGGGCGACCCTCTGCCGGAAAAAAAAAATAAACAACAAAAAAAAGGGGCAAGAGGGCGACCCCCTACCCCTTTTTACAACGAGGCAAGGGGGTTGCCCTTCTGCCGGAAAACAGAAAACGCGGCAGGGGGTCGCCCCCTGCCTCGATTATTTTTTTCGGCAAAGGGGCGCCCTCTTGTCGGAAAACAAAATATGTGGCAGGGAGGCACCCCCCTGCCGGAAAACAAAAAATGCGGCAGGGGGGACGCCCCCCTGCCGGAAAACACAACACGTGGGAGGGGGTCGACCCCCCTGCCGGAAAACACAACACGCAATAGGGGGTCGGCCCCCCTACCGAAAAATACTAACGAGGCAGGGGCGACCCCCTGTCGGAAAACAAAAAATGCGGCAGGGGGGTCGCCCCCCTGCCGAAAAACACAACACGCGGCAGGGGCTCAGCTCCCCTGCCGGAAAACAGAACACGCGACAGGGGGTCGGCCCCCCTGCCAGAAAATACTAACGAGGCAGAGGGGGCGACCCCCTGCCAGAAAAACTAAAAGGGGCATCCGCCCCTTTTATCAGAAAAAAAATGTGTCTTTTATCGAAAAAACCTGGGAGATGCTAGTTGGGGGCCGACGCACCAGGGTCAATGGGTAGGGCGGCAGGCCGACAGGCTGGGGAGAGACGGGCGAGATATGGGGCGGCAGGAGGGAGAGGGCGGCCGACGGGAACAACGGAACAGAAAAGAGAAAGAGGGCTCTGATTAGGGATTTACGCGACATTTAGCGACAGATTTTGCGACGGCCTAAATCCGTCGTAAATTAATATAACTACGTAGCGACAAAACTATTCCGTCGCTAAATCCGTCATGAGATAGCGATGACACACTTTTCCTTGCCAAATCCGCCGCTAAAATACGTGGTTATTACGACCAAACATTCTGTTGCTAAGTCGTCGCTAATTGGCAACAGATTGTGCGACAGAAGCTATTCTGTCGATATTTTTGTAAATATTACGGTTCTTAGCGACGGATTTGTTTCTCTTGTTAATTCATCAATAATTAGCGATGGAAAAATTCCATCGCTAATATTTGTCGCTAATCCCCTATTTTTTTGTAGTGGTTAAAATATATGAGATTATTCTAAAAAATATGAGATTAACATATAAAAGTAACTAAAAAATTGATTACATAACTAAAAAATATATGAGATTAACCAACAAAAATTAAAATATATTAATAAACTAATTGCATAACTGAAATAATTGAAAAATATACAAGATTAACCAACAAAAGTTAAAATATAGTAATATACTAAGAAATTGATTACATAACTGAAATAACTGAAAAATATATGAGATTAACCAACAAAAATCTTGTTGATCATGTCTCAGAAATCTTGTTGTAATTTTTTTTTTGCGCCTCAGGCTTGCGCCTTGAGGCACAGAAGGCCGCACCTCAAGGCGAGGCATGCCTTTTGTGCCTCAAGGCGCATTTTTCATAACATTGTATACCATTATTGACAAGGTAGTGGATAGGCATCCCGGGTTGCAAATAAGAAAGGCCCTGCTTGGAAACTAGGAGCTGGGATAGGAGTTAATGCATTTGGCAAAAACTTGGTCAAACTTTGGAAACTAGTAGCTGGGATGAATGTTTATGCATTTGGGATGGGAAGTGAAGTCCTCTCACATTTGTATTTACACGAATGGAATCCACAACTACCACCTCCATGAGGTGATAGCTGCCAAATCCAGGATTTGGCATTTCTCACTTCCTCAAATGGCACTTCCTATCCCAGCTACCAGTTTCCAAACAGGGCTCTAGGCATGGTGTTGCTTTTCTATTCCCCCTATCACATCCTATGGCAACCACATGTATTACCTTGAAAGAGGGAGGGGCAAGCCATCTGATCTCTGTTTGGGAACTATGTGTTGGCGAGAACAAGGAACTTGGAAATTTCAAAATATCCAAATTCTTGAAGCAGGTATTTTGCCTACTCTGTTTTGCAAAAGAGTATGAAGGTTTACCACTTCCACAACTTCCTAAATGTTCTCAACACCTTTATGGAAGGAATTTGATCAACTTTAGCTCATCTTCAAATCACACCATCACAATCCTAAAAATAGAAGCTTTAAATAGAAAATTCATGGTTAAGCAAACATGAAAAATGTTTCTCCACAGAAAATCAATTCTAAGATGAATTGCTCTTCTCAACTTTCCTATGAAAGTAGTTAACAACATGATATGGAAGAGGATGCTCACTCCCCATCCTTTCCCTTTATCCAAACACCAACAAGAAATGTCTTCTTTCAATCTGGCCAAGTTGTAGAAGTGCAAATAAGGAAATGTGAAAGGTATGAAATGGAAGGGTATTATTGAAAATTGTGGAACTTTGGATAGGTGGATTTCATTTGTCACATTGCACCCCATATCTCTAAAAACCAAATTGCATTTGTGCCTTTGAGGAGTGGCTCTTGGTTGGTTGATTTAGGGTGAACCAGTCACTCTCCGAGCCCCACTCACTCATCTTGGATGTTAGCATAGCTCACCGGTACAATGCATGAACTCAATCGGCTAACTTGGGCCACTGAACTTAATTCGGGCCCCCACCTGAATCCCACCCAAGAAACAGGCATCCAGTTGGTAGATGTCAATCCAACCATTACATGAGAGAGTGTCATTTCTTGGTTTAATGGTAAAGTTCTCAAACTTAAATGGTTTGGATTTAGATGGACGTGGTCAATACCATATTCAAGACTAATCCAATGTTGGCTAAATAGATTCAAATTTAGAGGCCGCGTAGACTCAGAAACATAAGGAAGATAATAATGGGCTTAAGAAGGACACCCACATCATTTCATTCGACCAGTGATCATGTGGTAGTTTGGAATCAGACCAGCGAGTCTAGACCAGCATCGCAACTGAGAGGTTGCGAGTTCGAATCTCATAGGGTTACCACCAGCTTGCCTATCAAAATAAATAAATGTGAGAGGCATTTATTTGAATCCCTGCCTCTGTTCCCTTGTGACTTACATTATAAAGTTGTGTTTAGTGTTTGTTTTGCTTTCGTTGAATCCGATGTAAGTTGCTCAGTTCAGGTTAATCAATACCCCAAAAGAGCAACTCGTATACTTGAATTGTAAGAGGCCTACAAGCTAAATTGTGAATGAATTAAATACGTTGAGCTTTCTTTTGTTCACCCTTGTTGTGATTGATTTTTGTGATTGCAATTCTTCTCCCTCCATTCTCTTTTGCTCTCTTGCACTCTAATTACAAGTTTTCGCGACTAGCAAGAGAGTGATAAGTAGGCTTGCAATGGTAAGGAAGGACCGTCGCGCTGCGCTGGCCTATTGAAAGAAATATGCCTGTGATAAGTGGTACTAGAGCCCATTTTTATGTTGGAGAAAGGACTCTGGAGTCGATGTCAATAGATACCGACAAGCTACGATTTGTGAACAAGACATTGTGCCGCTCTATCAAAACTTGCGTAACACCAAAGGCAAGAAAGTTGTTGAAGCTGAGGAGATGGGTTCACCTCAGGGCTAAAAAAAGATAGTTGCAACTGTCAACAGGCTGGTGGAAGATGTGACTTCGCACGAAAAAGCAATTTCACGCGCAGTTGAATCATTCAGTGGACTGAATGATGTGGTGGTGAGCCTGCAAGAGTAAGTGATCTTATTGGTGAAACAGGTCACTTCGTTGACGATAACAGTGGCTGACTTGCAAACTTAAGTAGGGGAGCTTCAGTTGAAGAACCGCACATTGCAACAGACAATGACCCTAAATGGGAGAAATGGTGCTAGGCCATCAAGGATTGATGTGCCAAGACCAACAAAGTTCAATGGTTCTCGCGATAGTAAGGTCATTGAGAACTACTTGTTCCAAGTAGAAGACTACTTAAATATTCAGAATGTGATGCTTAAAGATCTCAGAATCAAGGTTGCAACTGTCGTATTGGATGAAGATGCTATCGCTTGGTGGAGGCAGAAGCGCAATGACATGGATAGGGGTTAATGCGTGATAGACACCTTTGATAACTTCAAAATAGAACTGCGCAACTACTTCATGTCGAGGAATGCGCAAAGACAGGCTAACAGAATGGTGTCAAATCTTAAACATATTGGTTCATTGCAAGACTATGTCAGAACGTTCTAGAAGCTTATGCTTGAGGTGCCTAACATGCCAGATGAGAACAAGCTCAACTGATTTATTGTGGGACTTCAACCATGTGCACAGTTTGAAGTGAAAAGGAGCAACCCCAGTACTTTGGAAGATGCATATGTGATGACCGAGTGCTTAGTTGACACTCAGCGTAAGCTTTTTACCCCATCAACCAAGGTCGAGAAGAAGCCTGACCACAGAGGCAAGAAGATTGAGCGATGCGACAACAAAGGTGAGGTGTCAACATCCCACCAATTTGATAAGCAGAACTTCAAGAAGTATAACAACAACAACAAGGGAGCAATTGTTACTTGTTAGTTCTGTGGGGATAGGCATATCGCAAGACAATGCCCAAAGCGACTTGTGAAGGATGACAGGCAAGCTAATGTGGTGCAAGAAGAATGCAGTGATACTGAGACCATGCAACTAAGGATGGGGGCCATGCAATCGATTAACGCAGATAGAAGTTGCATAGCTGAAAACATGCAGGTCAGTAAAAAACTCATGTACCTAGAGATCATTACGAATGGAAAGTCTACTTCATCAATGGTAGACTCTGGGAACACACACAATTTTATCTCGAGGGAAGAGGTGGAGCGGTTGAGTTTGAAGTCCGGGCCAAAGCAAAAGACCATTAAAATAGTGAACTATGAGGCTAATCTCATCCTTGGTGAAGCAAGGGATGTGGCTATCCAAATTGGGAGTTGGGTTGGCAAGGCCAACTTCTCTATGGTGCCCCTGGATGATTTTAAGATGATTTTGGGTATGGAGTTTTTGTGCAGCCAGAATGTGATGATGTTGTCAAAGTTTAACTCGTTGATGATTATGAGGTCAAACCTATCACATAAAGTTCAGTGCCTTACTCAGAAAGACAATACTTTAGTGTTGTCAGAAATTCTGTTGAAGAAGGGTGTCAAGCATGGAGAACAGACATTCTTAGTTACCATGAATGCAGAAGAAGGGAATGTGCAAGCAACATTGTTGTCGACCCTAGCCCTACTATTGTTAGAGTTTCGGGGGGTGATGCCTTCAAAATTATCGAAGCATTTTTCACCAAGACGCGAGGTTGACTATAAGATTGAGTTGACCTCAGGAGCAAAGCCTCTCGCAATGGTTCCATACCGCATAGGGCTAGCTGAGTTAAAAGAGCTATGCAGGCAGCTGGATGAGATGTTGGATGCAGGCATTGTTCGTCTATCGAAATCCCCATTTGGCAGACAAATCCTATTTTAAATGAAACATGATGGCTCCAAGCGATTGTGCATAGATTGTTGTGCGCTAAACAAAGTCACAATAAAGAACAAGTACATGTTGCCACTAATAGCGGACTTGTTCGATCAATTGGGCAGTGCCCAAGTCTTTTTAAAGCTAGACTTGAGATCGTGTTACTGGTAGGTGATGATTGCTGATGGCAATGAGCCAAAGATAACCTGTGTCACCCGCTATGATACCTACAAATTCTTAGTAATGTGATTCAGGTTTACGAATGCTCCAACCACAATTACGACCCTAATGAATTAGATTTTCTACCATTATTTAGACAAGTTCGTGGTAGACTACTTAGATGACATCGTAATCTATAGCAACAACATAGAGAAATATGTCAGGCACTTGCGAACAGTGTTTCAGGTGCTAAAGGTGAATGACCTCTGTATTAAATGAGAGAAGTGTCTCTTCGGTCAGGAGGAGATCAACTTCTTTAGCCACGTTATGGGGCATGGTGTGTTACGCATGGATGAGCAAAAGATAATAGTCATCTAGGAATGAGTTCTACCAAGTAAAGTATCAGAGTTATGGTCATTCCTTGGTTTGACAAACTACTATCGATGATTCATTGAAGGTTACTACCTCATTGTTGCACCCCTCACAAATTTGTTAAAGAAGAATCAGGTATAACTCTAGATAGGAGCATGCTAAGATGCCTTCGATGACTTGAAGAAAGCCTTAGTGAGGGAGCCAATGTTGTGACTGTCTTATCACTCGAGAGCCTTTGAGGTCCACACAAACACCTCAGACTTTGCCATCGATAGAATTATTATGCAGGATGGTCATCTGATAGCATATGAGAGGCGCTACACGGTACATGAATGCGAGATGACAACCATTATGTATTATCCTAGGACTTGGCGGCACTACCTTCTGGATGCCCAGTTCATCGTTAAGGTAGACAATGTTGCCACAATCTATTTTTAGACATAAAAAAAGATGACGTCTAAGTAAGCTCGGTGGCAGATGTTTTTGGCTGAGTTTGACTTTGCATTAGAGTACAAGGTTGAGAAAACCAATGTTGTGGCAGACGTCATGAGTCACAGGGCTGAAGTGGCTATTGCGTGTGCGGACCTTCTGAAGTGCATTTGGAGGGCACTTTGTTAAGCCACATCTATAAAGGTCTAACAGTGTAACACCTTGTTTCTATGGCGCAGGCAGAAAAGACTCGACGATTTTGGCTACAGGACTGCCTCCTCGTGACAAAAGGGAGACACATCTTCGTGCCGCGGTGAGGAAGCCTCCGTTGAGAGTTGCTTAAGGAGTGCTATAATACATTATGAGTCAGCCATCCTGATCAGGAGCGGACCTTAGCACTCCTTGAGCGCGGCTACTATTGACCGTAGATAAGGGATGATGTGGAGGGGTATGTGCGAACATGCCCCATCTGCCAGCAAGATAAGGAGACCAATCAGAAGACTGTCAGCCTCCTTGAGCCTCTACTGATTCCAGAACATCCTTGGAAAAACATCTTCATGGACTTCATTGTTAGTCTGCCGAAGGTAGATGGCACCAACTCCATCATTGTGGTGGTTGATCGTTTCTTAAAGTATGTCAGCTTCATCCCAGCTTCTAAGGAGTGCCCTGCAGAGAAGACTGCAAAGTTGTTTGTAAAGCACGTGGTGAAGCATTGGGGTATACCAAAGAGCATTGTGAGTGATCACAATGCTCGCTTCACGGGCAAGTTTTGGTATAAAGTATTTCAGCTACTAGGCTTTGATTTGTTGTTTTCAACAAGCTTCTATCCGCAGATCGATGGGCAAACATAGCACATCAATGAGATACTCGAGCAGTACCTTAGGCACTTTATTAGTGCCAATCAAAAAAATTGGGTGAAGCTCATTAACATAACACAATTTTGTTATAATCTGCAGAAGAGTGAGTCTTCAGGACACAAGCCGTTTGAAGTAGCCACAAAGCAACAGCCGCTGACCCCGCACACTCTTGCCGCATAAGAAAAGAGAAGGTCATTCTTCGCCTATCAGTTTTTCGAGACTTACACAAGCATAATGAGTTGGCGAAAACATTTCTACATAAGGCGGCAAAGAGAATGAAGAAGTGGACGGACAAGCATCGTCGGCCCACTGGGTTCCAAGTTGGGGACCAAGTGTTGGTGAAGCATTATCCTGGTCGCACAGGCATCTTCCACGGGCGACACTGTGGACTAATCAGAAAGTATGAAGGACTATTCACCATCACAAAGAAGGTGGGCAAACTGGCGTACAAGCTGGAGTTGACCCCAGATTTCAAGGTGCACCCGTTGTTCCGCGTGTGCAACCTCAAACAATTTCATACAGATGACGAAGATCCAAAATGTAGCATGCCACAATGCGCTCTCATCATGCAGAGGGCCCCGACAACACAATGGGCCGATAATCACCTCAGTCAGATTCTTCGCCACAAGATCAATTACTTGGGCGAAGCGAAGAAATACCTAGTGCAGTGAGAGGAAACAACGAAACCTACGTGGGAGCCAACTTTCTGGATGAATAGTCGTTACTTAGCTAAAGTCAGGGCTTACCATGAAACAGATGCGTTAAGGACGACGCATGATTTGAAAGGGGGAGCATGTTCCCTTGTGACTTACATTGTAAAGTTGTGTCTAAAGTCTGTTTTACTTTCATTGAGTCTGATGTAAGCTACCCAGTTCAGGTTAATCAATACCCCGAAGGGGTTGCCCATATACTTAAACTGTAAAAGGCCTACGAGCTAAATTATGAATGAATTAAATGCGTTGAGCTTTCTTTTGTTCACCCTCATTGTGATTGCTTCTTGTGATTGTAATTCTTCTCCCTACATTTTCGCTTGCTCTCTTGCATTCTGATTATAAACTTTTCTGATGGATAAGCGAGCGATAAGTAGGCTTGTGGCGGTAAGGAAGAACCATTGCATCGCGCTGACCTATTGAAGGAAATAGGCTTGTGACAGCCTCATCTCCTAAGCGTAATCCAAACATTAAGGTTCAAATAGAGCTCCGATGTTAAGCAAGTCACGTATGGGTTCAGCTTCAACAACCTCTCTCTCTCTCTCTCTCTCTATATATATATATATATATATATATATATATATATATATAGCATGATAACATATGCATCACAAATTTATTTGCGTTATGATCATTCCTCACTATCATCAGTTCCATAATCTTTAATATCAACAACTGGCTAATGCAGACTATCCGTTTACGACTAGATAATCTAGAGAGTAGCATTAACAATTTAACATCTTCAATACTATCAACAATTCTCCAGCAGCATTGCAATATGATGCTGTTTATTTTGTCAAGAGAATTTTCAAATAACCCTTAAAACTCTTTTGGTCTAATTCATGTGCACACCAAAAGTTTGAGAGCTTGCAATTTCCCAAAGTTTTGGACTGAATTAAATAACACCCAATTTAGTTTCTTTAAATAAATTCTGTTATACCATTGAGGGGTCGCTCACATGGCCAGCAGGGTGGTTGTCAAGGTGCTGAGATGAAGGCACCGGATCAAACTCCACTGGTGCAAGGGTGTGTCCGTAGTTTTTAGAGGCTGGCCACTTAAGGTAGGGTGGCCTTGGGGCCTCACCTGGGGTTTTCGTCTCTTCAGCAAGGGTTTCTTGTCATAAAAAAATAAATAAATTCTGTTATATATTTATTAAAATGACCATCAGCAGGCTGATTCAATTGACCCACAATATGTTGT
This sequence comes from Nuphar pumila, assembly GCF_984573655.1. Taxonomy (NCBI): domain Eukaryota; kingdom Viridiplantae; phylum Streptophyta; class Magnoliopsida; order Nymphaeales; family Nymphaeaceae; genus Nuphar; species Nuphar pumila. The sequence goes on from NC_143254.1 coordinate 53,083,357, forward strand.
GTGTTCCAAAAAAATTACAGATATGCTTTCATGCTACCCATATACCTTTCTCATATGAGAAGACCTAGTTTTTAGAAAAAAAATCCTTTGCCTTCATTTAATCGGCCGGTCGGCTGGCCTCTGAGATTTGAGGCCACCGCTTAGGGCCTCAAATGAAAAAAAAATATAACCCTTATATTTCACATGCTGAGGGCCTCCAATAAAACATGGCAATGAAAAAAAATATGGAGAAATATGGGCCTCCAATGAAATATGCCTAGGGCCTCCACTTCTCTTGAGCCTCCCCTGCACTTAATGCATGGGTCATGATCTTGTTAAGCAAGACAACGTTTGTTAGACTCTTTGTAATTAAGATAAGCGAGGAAAGAAATGTCCTTCTTTGTAAGGGAGAAATGCAAGAGTCATTTGGAAGGCTAATGCTATAAGAAGATGAAAGGGAAATACAATCCGATAAAGATACTAGCAAGGCAATCTGATAAAGATACTAGCAAGGATGCCATGTGATCACTAGCATCTGTATCAACTATTCAAGTAAAAGAAATAAATTTAAAAATGAATCAGACAAGCTTGATAAGTTTACTTCACATAAAGGAGTTTGATCCTTAAGAAGTTCTAGAAGTTGCTAATGTTGCTCCATTGTGGTAGGTGCAGAGGACGGAGTCGATGGAGCAGGTGAAATGGTGGTGGCAGTGGTTGGGAAGTGGGTGAGCGGTCAGAAGGATTGTGAAGGCGATTACCAGGTGAACAGCCACGAAGAAGGTAGCACAGGTCTTTAGTGTGCTCCACTCAATGATAATGATCACAGGTAGGATGATTTCTGCATGGCACTTTGGGCCTGAAACCATGAGTATCACGGTGAGGAGTTGGAAGAATACCTTGTGAGAACAGCATAGCGGCACGATCCAGATGATCATGCGAGCTGAGGCAAGCTTCTTGTTGAGATTCTTCTTGTAAAACCAATTTGTAGGTCTTGGCGACAGTTGGCAAGGGATCCATTAACAAGATCCGACCCCGAATGGTATTATATGAGTCATTCAAACCCATTAGAAACCGAATGACGCACTTCTGTTGTTGTTGTTGTTCCGATATCACTGTCATAGCACCACAGGAGCACACTGGTGGATATGTATAGGAGAAAAGCTCATCCCAAAGAGCCTTAAGTTTTGAGAAATATGCAGCAACTGATAATGAGAGACGGACCGCTGGATATGACAAATGTGGGGAGCAAGACTCTTAGTAAACCGATCCTTTAGGTCTTACTATACTTCTTGAGTAGAAGTGGCATAAATGATGTTGTCAGCGAGTTTCGTCGAGACAAAGTTAAGCCATGATAAGACTGTGTTGTTGCATTGTACCCGGGTGTTATAAGAAGAAGATGACGCAACTGGTTGAGGAAGAGTGTCATCAATAAAGCTGAGTTTATTTTTTGCACTTAAGGCCATAGTCATGGCTCGACTCCATGTAAGGTAGTTCTGCCCATTAAAAGGCTTGGAGAGAATGATGGTTCCTGGGTTTTCAGAATGGTGAAGGAAGAAGGGGGTGGACGAGTATGATGGGAGATCAGACGATGAGCTACCAGTTGTATTGGTAGCTGCTCGGCAGCCATGACAAATAAGATGAGAAGAAAAACAACAGGCCAGAAACGGTCACTGATACCATGTAAAGAAGGTAAGACCCACGGAGGAAAAGCTGAGTTGACTATCTTTTTATTTGATGATTTACATTATTTATTTATACAAATAAGAATCCCTGATATGAAGGGATCTCCAGCTATGCAGATTTACAGTTGCCAAGTACATCTCCTACAGAGACGATTCCTTATCGTAATTACAAACAGTCTAAAAAACATTATCTTGAGAGGCCGTCAACAGGTCCGATCAAGATTGGGTCAGGGCCGACCTTAAAACGTCCATATTTGACCAGTCATATAATTAACAAATGGGTTTGGGTTTGGATATGGATATTTGTTGGGTCAATCATTGAGAAAACCATATATGACTTTTCAAGTTCCCAAACTTAGCCTTGATTGTGCTATCAACAGGTCAGATCTGTACTGGGTTGATTGGCTGGATGGAATTTAAACTTCTTTATATAAATTTTTCAAAAAATTGCCGTGTTAGTGTTTTGTTTTCTAAAGGGAGCATTAAATGCATAAAGTACAGGCAGCTCACCTGTTACAGTAACAAAATGATAACTTTGTTTTTCATAACAGAAGTGAGGGAATTAGGGCCCTCGCCCTTTTACAAACAGAACCCAAACATGCATCTAACCACCCATATACCATTGGGGTTTGAACTTGCAATGCACCCCACCCTCATTGATAGGGACAAAATAGTAAGTTCAAAACATAAGTTAGTATTAACCCAAGGACAACTCAATGTCAGTTTTAATTTTCCTTTTGTTAAAGCTCAAATTTCCAAAAAAATATATATATATAATTTTCTCAAGTAAACCTTTAGAAACTTCATTGAAGCTCAATTCCGTATTGCCTACGTTCAATGTGCCAAATTGTTGGAGATACTCATTTTCATAGTAGCCAAACTCGTCCTCAACAACTCCTCGGGGTTCACCTTCCTCGGCAATTCATGATTAATCGGGAAAGAAATCTGTTAACCTCAGCATGCAAATTCCTCGTCAAGTCATGATTTATCGGCAAAAACATAAAAATCATGATTTGTCAGCAAAAACATAAAAATCATGATTAATCGGTAAACCAATAATTTTTATATTAATTAATTATAAATAATGAATAATTAAAAATAAATAAAATTTTATCTAGCTAGTCATGCGCTTAAAATTGATAGCATGATAATATCCTAATTATATGTTAAAATTTTGTCAAAATGTGCTAAACTTACATACAGCAATCAGCCTATAAAATCAATGATAATAACAATGCTGAAATTAATGAAGTTTAAACAGAATATATAGCTATTTTACATTATTGTTAAACATATTAAATGAATATTATCTTTTAAAAAAGATAAATATACATAAAATACTTTCGTTGTTGACTATATCTATTTTAATTTTTTTTATGTAGATATAATCTCTTTTTATTGACATTAAAATTTTCAATTTTATTACTATCTCATAAAATAATATACTTTTTAATTCACATTACTTTTTTAATTAAAAACAAGTTGACACTACCAGGAACTCTCTCTCTCTCTCTCTCTCTCTCTCTCTCTCTCTCTCTCTCTGTGTGTGTGGTCCTTGATGAGTTTTCTGTTTTGTGTTCGGTTTTTTCTGTTTTGTGTGTAAATGGTGTTTTCATGTAGTGCTGTTGTATTTGTGCTTGTGGGACTCAACGCTTTGTTGAGTTTCATTTTTAAGTAGTGTTGATCGTTTTTCGTGTCTCTCTCTCTCTCTCTCATCCACCATCATGAATGCACCTCTTCCAACTTCGAATGAAGAGCAAACCTTCCTTTGGACAGGCGATATATCGGCTTTAATATCGCCGAGTTGGCAACCCGCTGAGTTTCAGCATCACCAACTCATCTCTTGAGCAGATCGCAATTCATCCACGATTTGGTCGTTGGTCGATGAATAGCAGATCTCAGCTACACTGATCATTTCATTAGTTGCAGCTGCCATGCAAATCTGAATGTAACTAAACCTGTTAATAAACGAACAAGTCATCATCCAATTACAAATTTGGTGTTAGCATGCTGGAAGATTTTATCAACAAATAGAAGTGATCTGCAGCCTCTGCTATGCCAAGAACCGCAGCCTTCAGTCAGATCACCAAAGTAAAATTAGAAACAGCTTTAGCAATTTCAGTTACTGATGTAAATTCATCGGCTTCGACTATGCAATGGCTCCTAGAAGTTCTCTACAGAAGGTGCCACCAACCATGCAGTACATCATCGCAATTTCAGTTACTGTTGTCCATTCATCCACTTCGACAATGGCTCCAGAAGTTCTCTACAGAAGGCTCCGCCGACCATGCAGTACGTCTGTAATCAGTACATTATGTTCCAATCATCCAGAAGAAAATGACCAGAATGTACTTGGGAGCTGGTGTAGGTCAGTGCATCCAAACAGAATAAATCTTGTTTGATGGAAAAGATAAGTTCTGAAAGACCGCTACAATACAATATCGCTCACTTTTTCTCTCTCCATATATATATATATATATATATATATATATAATGTTGCATGTTAATGTGCATGAGGAATTGCCCAGAGGTTATGAACACAGAACTGCCTCATGGCAAGAAAAATTCATTGAATGAGACAACCAAGTGAACACTCCGGCAGATCTCATGATAACTAACTGTGCATAGTTTCTGAGTATCAACTATCACTCCGGCAATCTCATGATAACTAACTGTGCATAGTTTCTGAGTATCAACTATCAACATCATTTTCATTTTGAAGATCCCAAGGGTTTGCCCACTTGGCCTTGGGCTTGGATACAGGGAGCTTTCCCCCTATCCCAAGTTTGTGTCCCCGTGTGGGCACTCCCTTCTGCAAGGCAAAGCATGGTGGCTCTTCTTGGGGGTATAGGGGAGTACACCGCAGTTTTACATTAGGAATGCAAACGGTTCGGATTTTGGATCAGTAAATACATTGGGGAGTCAGATCCGGAACAGCCAAAATTTACAAAGGCCCCATCCTGAATTTGAACCGCTTGCAACCCTAATTTTACACCACAGGATGGCCCATGGCGACCATAGGTATGGCAGACTAAAGACAAGCACGATGAAGTCTCTGGTTCCAGAGGCAGTTTTTCCGTTCCCCACGGAAAAAAAACCATTTTCATTTTGCTTAAACATGTTCTTTCTTCCTTGATTTTCAATATTGCATAATTATGTACAGTAGTATTCCTGATGGAAATTAAGAATGCATAATTCAGTAATGATCAGGCTCAAGCAATTTGTTAACAATTTTGTGTGTATACATGCATGTTCACATGCACATACAACAAATGTTGTTTGAAGAGTGTGAAAGTCATGGTAGTATATATGTATATATGTGTGCAAGTGCAATGCATTATGTACTCATACACATACTGGCATGTTTCTGGTTTTCCAGATAATCACTCATTATAAATTTTGATTTGCATGCATTATGTACACATCACGTACTGGCATGTTTCTGGTTTTCCAGATAATCACTCATTAAAATTTTTTATTTGAGCTGTCATCAACATCTCAAATATTGATACCAACATTTTTGTGTTTGTGTTTACAACTGATATATTTCTGGTTTCCAAATAATAATTTCCACTATAAATATAAAGCTTCAACTATTATAAGTTATAATATCAGTATTTGGCCACCATGGGACTTGTATGTGTCTCACTTTGTGTTACTTATACAACTTGAATGCAAATGTAGCTTTTGACAGATTTTGGTTGATCATTGTATCTTGGCGCTCTGTCACATGATAACCACATCAAACACCAACATGCATCACATAAAGAGCAGGACCACAAATGTGTGTATGAGAGAGAGAGAGAGAGAGAGAGAGACCTTAGAAAAGCATCACAGACGAACGTAGCCTCCTCCCTGAAACCCACCAGCAGGAATGCTTCTCCTTGAGAAGGATTTCAAATTCATAGACAAGCTCGTTATCAATGTTCTCCGTCGTCTCCAAACAGAGATGTGGGAATAGATATATGGTGTACTGAAGCACAATAGTAGAAGCAGAACTAACACAAAGCACAGTAACAAAACATTGTGAAACCCATCTTTTATAGTGGGGTCTCTCTGCAACGTCCATGGTAGCCCGCCAACATTCATCCCAAAGACTGCAGTATATCAAAAGATAAGTATTAAGAGAGTGGATATTAGCTCTAGCCTTCTGAATAATTTTACTTGATGCTAGTACCTTAGAGTTCTTTGAGACAATTATGACATACCTCCAGTAACAACTGATAAAGGAAGAAATATAAGTGAGAGAAAAGAAAGATAGTAAAGCTTCCGGTTGATTTGTTCTGCTTGCCAACTATCTAGACTAGCTTGAATAGCTGTAACACGATTGGTTATAAAGCCCACATTTTCTTTTAGCCTCCTGAGTCGGCCAATCAGTTCTTCAAGGGCTCCAACATCTTCACTATCACCAACTCTTTGTAGCACACTTCTCTCTCACACGAGGAAAAACTTGCTCCCCGTGAGCAATCACCTATTTTATTACCATGGACGTTAGTCAACTACTCAGAACAAGGTTAAGATAGAACAAAAAACATTTTAAGGAATACCTGTAAGAGTCGCTGCAAATTTAAGTGCATTTTAGGAAATCTTTTGTCATCCAGCATCTGTTTCTTCAGTGCATAGCCACCTTCAGCAAAGATATTCATCCCATATCAATAGTAACAGATAATATTAATTAGAAAGAATGAGAAACTGAAGAAAATAAATAGAAAGATATGTCTCAACTAGGAGAAATGAACTCCCAGAGCTTTGATTCCTACTTCACTTTTTTCCCATTCAAGGAGAAGGTTTGATAATATGTGGTTTTCCCCCTTCTTATGTTGGGGATTCTTGTAAGTCACCATGATTTTCATGCATTAACTTTCATGTGGGTGCTTTCAAACTGATGGTAGGTCTTTGGACTTATATGAGGGGTGCAAATCATATAAGAAGTTGATCATTTATCTTAAAAATTTAGGAAAAAAAAATCACCACTTTATCTTATAAGTCAAACTTGATGCAAGAGTTCAACTCTTTCTCATTTTTTCCTTTAAAAATGCCCATGTTTGTGACATTTCTTTTTTAAAGTACCATGTTTGTGATAATTAATGCATCAAATAATCATGTCAATTTAAATTTGTTATCATGTGAAAATTTATGGTGAGTTTGTTATACACAAAAAGCCATGGAGGTTAACAGCTCCTTATATATGTATGTATGCATGTATCAATGTACTTTCATAGATCTTGATTTTGAGCATGCATATATGCATGTAAAAGAGAGAAGGGAGTAAGCACAGACTATGAAAAAGTGAAGCATAGGGATGCAAAAGCAACAGGTTTGGTCAGATATCCAATCCAAATCCAACACAATATTTTTGGATACAGATCCTTCAAATAAGATCCAATCGTGCAATGCCCATCAGATGCATATGAGAAGTAGAATTATTTAGACCCGTCTTTATCATACAGTTAGCCTTAAGCTTCACAAGTACCATAAGCAAAAACCCATGCTATATGATCCAGTGGGCAGTGGCTAGATCTGCAATGAAAATAGTCCAGGAAAGAGGACAATTCCTCGAAAGACCAAGATTTATCTACTTAAAAACGAGATACTCCATCATGTACTGTGGTGCTCTTTTGTTCTGGGGGCATGTTCACTCCATACAGTGCTCTGTCTACAACCAGAAGTATGCTTCTTATATAAATTCTCTGTAAAGGTGCCGCATAGGAACTCGTTCAGCTGATTAATATCCAACCTCATAGCAACTGTTGGATATTGTAGTAGATGGAACAGTCTCATCACAAACTAAATAGGCACTGTATCCCTCACTAGCACATAATGAATCCAGTGACTATCATTCAATAAAGGCATACCCCAAGCATGCATACAATGTAAATTAAGGGCATGTTTGAACTTTAAAAGCACTTTGAAATTGTGTCAGATTCTCATGAGGATTCAATCATTTTGTTAAAATATAAGTAAATGATGAGACCTAAACACAAGAACTGGTCAGTTCTGATGCAGTATGACATAGACTATCTATGGGGCAAGTGATTGATGCAGTAAGAAGTTAGCATTGTGGTTTGTTCATACTGAGATATCAGTAACTGTGGACCTACATTAGGCTCACTAGCTCAACCTTTGTCACAAACTACACTATAGCAATATCAAGCACCCCAATGCTGATTCATTGCTTCCATGGAACTAACAGAACCAATACAATTTGTACAAAAAACCATAGCAAAGTTCCATAAATAATCATGTTCAGCGTACTAACAAAATATTTAGGACCGCCAACCAAGGGGCTGAGGTTAACTGAACTTGAGACTAAGCCAGCTCCTAAATCTAAATATATTCAAGAGTTATTAATTGCTTCATTTTTCCCAATTTGGATAAGCTGTTTGCAACACTGGTCGAAGGCTTAACAAGATCTTTATAGGAAATATTTCTGAGATAGTTTGCTGCCTGTCAAACTTTAAGTTAAACTGACCATTAACCCTGTGATCCTCTTTGCAATTGTCCAAGTCCATCCTAGGCTTCAAAAATTATGATAAAGTCATAATTCACAGTCAAAGATAAACATTGCAGTCCTGAGGATGCAAACCTGAGTTTCAACTTTCAAAAGTTCAGTAGATCTGGACAGCATTAAAATCTTCACATTAATATGGAAAGTAATAACATGTCGCATTCAACGAAAGAGGATGGATCACAAAAAGTATAATCTGCATCATTAACATTAACAGAAACAGAACGCATACATGCATTAGCTCAAAATGGTTTGCATGAAAGCTTTCTCAAGAAACTTTCTCTTCCCATAGAGAAGAAACAGACTTTTAATCATATTATCAAATTCTTTGATACAGACTTGCACAAGACTCCTTTTGCTTTTGTTGTTGTTTCTTCCGACCAAAAAAAGAAAAAGAAAAAACTAGCAACGTTCTGCCTAGGATGGCAGATTCTTCCAAGTTCTCCCATAAAAGACCTATCAACAGATAGCCAAGAAAAGGGATAATGATCTATCCACCATATTTAGGCATATCTTTTCCACTTTGGAATTTGATGAGGTAAAATTTAGACACAAAGTTATTAAAAAATAAATTTTAACGCCAAGGGAAATTCATGCTGCATGACTCATAGAAACAGCCAAAAAGTCACCGACAGGATTTTTGGTTCTAAATTCTAAACAAATCAATGAATGAGATCCCTGTGACTTCCAAGGGACAACTGCACGGGACCAACTACCAGATAGGCATGTGTTGCATTCCGGACTCAAGTGCATCGATAGATAACAATAACAGAAGAAACCTCGCAGCTGGTAACAATCAACAATTGCCCAAAGAAAGTAGCCAAAGATTTACATGCTCGAAAGAGGTAATTGCGAGATCTAATTCCAGTTCAAATGGCAACGAGGAACTCACCTTTATCCAATTCGAGCTCGACGGCGTTCAATTCCAACTCGAGCGTAGTCACTATATCCTGCAACTGATCCATGTGGGTGTCAACAATATGAACAATAAGGTTCGATACCGTCGTTGGCACCGGATTATCGGCCTCTTCGGAGTGGTTCATCGTCAACAGAAACTCGAGAACGTGCTCCTTGATCACAGTCACACTGGACTCTGATTCGAGCCCGTTCTCCGGAATCACAGTGGGGCTCGATCCGGCCTTCATCTCATCATAAATCAAATTGGGGTTCTCCACTCTGGGAATCTCATACAAGAGCGACTTCTCCATCCGCTTGAATCCCAATCTAGGAACACGGCCAAGGGAAACGGTAATGACCGAATTCTCCGTTACCCTTGCGGCGAGCCGGTGCGTGAACTTGCTGGTCGCCGGTCCGGAGGAATTAACGCGAAAAACTAGAGCGCCGTCTACGTATCCGCAGAAGGGTCCATTGCTAACCAGTGCGAGGATATCTTGGAGCTTCAGCGGCGGGCATAGAACGTCGATCAGATACTGTGCGGACAATGCGAGTTTCTGGTTCCCCTTGGGGAGTTCTACATGGTACCAACAGAACTCCTTTCCCCGGCCTCCGACGAGATCCCACTCCTTGGTAAAGCAGTTGCCCAACCCATCGAAATGGTAGGCCTTCTGCCTCACCGCGCCGGGAAAGTTGGTGCGGCGGATACGCGCTTCCCTAATAGAGGAGGAGACGAAAGAAGCCTCTCTCCCCATCTCCTCTGTATCTCCATTCGTGACGGGCTCCATCGACAAGTGAAACTCGAGTCCCCGAATGAGGAAAAACTCGAATGCTGCTCTCTCTTCGATTCAATTCGAAAATCTATCGACACCGGATTATTTCCTGGAAATGCTGCTCTCTCTTTGATTCGGTTCGAAAATCTATCTACAACCAAATGTTTCCCGGAAATGCTACTCTCTCTCTCTCTTTGATTCAATTCCAGAATCTATCAACGACCCATTATTTCGCAAGCGCCAAATTTTCGTTTCTTCTCATTGAACCCGTAAAACACTCAGCATTCACGACTCAACCACCAAAAATCAATCCTTTTCGCAACACCAACGTCCAAAATCTCTATAATTCCGAGAGAACAATCCGCACATCTCCCTCCTCTAAAAAAAAAAAAGGAAAACCCACGTCGAATGGATTAAAAACAACGACACGCACCATTCAACGAACCGCAAAACCCATATTTTCACCCATCGCGAAGCACAAAAAGTACACGGATTTTTGTCTTCTTTCGAGGCAGAGGTTATGGGGGAGAGATACAATAAACAAAACGATGACAGACTACAAAAAGATTCACAGTCGACGTGAAGAGTTTTGAATATAATTTCTTCGAAACGTTGACACCGTTTTGATCGAAAACCGGACGCCAACTCTGCCACCCGCGGTTTCCGAGTTGTTTCCTCAGCGAGGAAGAGACTCAACTTCAAACCATGCTCATCCAATTGCCCTTCAGTTACAGAAAATTATGGAACGACTGAACCATGCCTGAGTCCTGACGTATGGCAAAAGAAAGCAACGAATTTAGTTTTGTTTTTTTTTTCTTTTTGGTTATATTATGATCTTTATCCCGTACCAAACCATGGTCCGGGTATGGTGATAAATAAGAAGACCTGGTTCTTATTAATATATGGATCCGGGTATAATTTGTAAAATTTTATAACAGGCCAGAGCCTGACCTGAGTTTCGATTAAGACCCATAAATTTTCAATGAAAAATGATAAAAGGCATTATTTTACCGGGTATGGCCGGAGTCTGATTCATGTATTTTTTTATAGAATCCGGGTATGGTTTTTTTTTTATAATAGGTCTGATTATATCTGGGTCCGGACTTGGTACCATCATCATAAATCTGGTTTGAGTTTGGTTTCACCTGAGTGTGAACCAAACCGTCAACAACTTATTTTTAGAGAGAAAAGGAAAATATATTTATTTATGCTTTTAAAAAACAGATACATACTTAGGACAACAAGTAGTTTAGGAGCCGGCAATGAGCCGGCCTTGCCCACCATGGGTCAGGTTTGGGTCAATGTTTAAGAAGATTGAATCACCTTAAAGACTTTTATAGCCTTGCACAATATCTCAGTACTGCTGAAAAAAAGAAGTCCTACAACCCACCGGGGCCTGGTGCTTTGTTGCCATGAGCTTGGAATAATCTGATCTCCTCATAAGTCACCGGGTATAGAAGAGCTTGATTCTCACTCTCTTTCACTCTCGAGCTGGTCTCCATCTCCATATAGCATATCACTGCAGTTCGGGTTTGCCGTATTATAGTTGGGATGCAATGAATGAAAATCCCGGCTCGTTATATACATGGGGCTGGGCTTGGATAGAGTCTGAGCTACTTAATTTTTTTTTTTAGTAGTTGGTTGCATACTAACTTGGTAACTATTACTATTTACCTAATTCATTGATTATATGATAAATAAAAAATAATTATACGAATGCATTCATCTTTCATTTAATTTATTGCTTTTGGTTTTATAGAAATTAATTTGTGAACTCTATTAAAAAAAATAACCAAAAAATGTTGGCATTTATAATACTTTTAAAGTTTGGCATGCATTTTTTAATAAGCCAAAAGCTAAGCATGCTTTGTAGATTTTTCTAAAATCTTTGATTGCTTGGGAATTTTTAAATGACACGTCCAGATTTCTCTCTCCATGGAACACATGTATAGAGAGATGCAAACATGTTAAACACAATTTTCAGTTTTTTTGTTTTATTTTTAAATTCTAATTGTATAGATGTGTTTAGATACTTGATTTTATACAGATCAGTTATTTGAGTATTTGATTCTCACACATGGGTGGGATTTTATAAGGATAAAAAAAATCAACTGTCTAAAATCTTTGTAAATTTTCAAAGGTTCAAACATCACTTGAAAATCACATGATGTTGATTCTTGCTAAATCGACCATGCCAAACATATCTATGGGGTTGAAAGCATGAAAAAAAACATTGAAAGGTAAATTTCTCCATCCACAAAAGTCTGAAACATACGAGTTGGAAATCTGTTTTTCCAACCCTTCTTGGTGGACGAATAAATGTGTGATCGATTTAGATTTTGGTGTCAAGTTTTTCACCTTTTGGGCGTCCATTATTGGTATACCTTCCCTGCTTCAAAAGTACATTATAATTGCACTTTTTTTTCCTTGTCCTTGAAGTTCTGTGGGCTTACCTTTGTATATGTCCTGGATCATTTATGTCTCTTCCGATTTCTTTTCTTTTCTTTTCTCTGTTTTTTTTCTTTTTGCCAGCCATGGTGATGCTGGGTCTAAAATTGATGTACCATTATGCTAGTGTGTTCACATTTTTGTCTCTTGGATCCATGGAAAAAATGAACCAATCGTCTTCTGGTTCAGGTTGGTCTTGTGAAGGCCCCAAAAGACAGTTGACTTTCATCCATAGAAAAGTATACTTTCTGGGGTGTACTCTTCTGAGAAAGGTTGGCCTTGGAGCTGTTCATTTCAAGTAGGGGTGTCAACGGGCCTGGTTTACTAGGATTCACATGGACCCGGTTATACTTTGTGAAATTTTATGCCAGACCCGACCCGACCCAAGTTCTGATTAAGATCCACAATTTTTCAATGTAAAAATGATAAAAAGTATGTTGTTACTGGTTATGGCCGGCATTTGATTCATGTAGTTATTATCAGTTCTGGGTATGGGTTTTCTTATAGTAGACCCGATTAGATCTGGGTTCAGACCTGATACCATACCTGAAAATCTGGTCCAAGTCTGGTTCTACCTGGGTTTGAACCAAACCCGACCCATTGACACCCCTAATTTCAACCCAGGTCTTCTACATGAATAGGTGTTGAATTATTTGTGCAGATGGATGGGGATTAGTCTGGTCTTTTATCCAAAACCAACATTTTATTCTGGATCATTAAATTTGGAGCGAAAGGCTATTCAGATTTTGATTTGAATTTACACATTTAGATCTTCAGATTCAGATCAGTATCTTATTTCAGATCTATGCTTGGGTTAATATATAATCCGATACATTTAAACAATTTGCATGTAAAAGCCTTGCTTTTTATCCTCTTTTACCGGATCCAGTATCACCATATATATTCTGGATCAGGATTCAATCTTACATCATCTAATCTACTTCAAAGTAGAACTCGAATTTGGAACAACTGCACAAAATTCAGATTTAGATACGGATCAGATAAGATCCAGCCCATATCTATGCAGCCCTGTTATCTATATAACAATCCAGTACGAAGATTAGCTTGTCATTCAATGGTCACACCCCAAATGGCTGCTTGAACCAACCGTAACTCCTAAGTCTTTGACATGCATTGCACCCATTCCAAAGCCCACCAAGCACTATATTTTATGAAAATTGATTTTACTACCTCTGATAATAATGCTATTTCACGTAATAGATGCATGATATTGCAATATTTCTTGCAAACTCACCCACCCAAATTTTTTCATAATTTGGTGTCGTTTTTTACGATTTTACCTTTTAGCTAAACCAGTGTTTTAACCAAACTCGTCATTTAGGGTGTGTTTGTATGTCGCATAAAAGTGGGTTTTTTTTCGCATAAATTCATCGACAGACATGCATTTTCGTGGGGCCCACAGTGACAACACAAATTGTGGAATTGTGCATTTTCATAGAAAACCTTTGACGTGTATGCCATTTTACATGCTAGAGATGTTTTTTTTGCAAAAATGGTTACGGTGGCGGGATCCAAATCCATTTTTGCAGCACTCTAATCCATGGAAGGGGATACCGCGACACCCCAATATTTTGTGACATGCAAACACTCCCCTTAAAGGAAAACTCCACTTTTTCAGCAAAATTGAAAATTGCATATACAATAAAATAGTGAAACTCAATTTAGTTGCAATATAGACATCTTCTTTTTGCAACTATTTTTCTTCCACTCCACTCCATCACTGCCGTCACCATAATCATTATCGTTATTTCTCCACCATTATCACCACCACCACCACTACCACCATCGCTATTGTCATCACCACCACTATCATCATTGACACAACCTCCATCAACTATCATCATCTTTATCTATCATCATTGTAACGCCCCGGATTTTCAAAAACAAAGCTAAGTTAAAATTTTCATGAATTTCTTTTTTTTTTTTTTGCAGCGGAACTTATAAATGTTTTTAGCAGCAAAATCAGACGATAATGAGTCGTTAGTTTTAGAAAACTCCGAGCATGTTGCAGGTATGTGGCCAAGCAACTCATTGACCACCGAAGTGTTCCATTTTATCGAAAACCATATGTTTATTACAACATCACTGCTTGGAAAAACAGTATAGGTTCAATAAAAGGAAGCAGTACAACTTTGTCTAGAGAAACCCTAGAACTTGATGCCGCCTTGCTTCGCATATCGCTACGCATGTACAATACCTGAAATCTCCATCAAACGGGATCAGAACCACTGATGGTCTGGTAAGCATGCAATCACATATCCATTCAACTCAAGTACATATGATGACCACTCAGGGTCGCAGTTCGCAAAAACGATGCTCAAGCCTCCAAGACTTAGCGTATATCGTAAGAGCCTCCTTAGGGCTATGAGTTGAACATCCGCAGAAGTCTTCATGACTTAGAGCAAGTCTCTTCAGGGTTGTGGTTCGAATAACCGCTTAAGTCTCCATGACTTAGCCTTGACATCTTCCGGGTCTCAAAGGGATGTCTAGCTCAAGTTTTCATACTTGGCACATTTGTATCCCACGCATCTAAGGACAGCACCTCGAGCTTCGCTTAGTCGTGCAGATACAACACGGGTTTTTACCCAGTCGGTCCAGTCGTATACCGATCATAACACCTTCACAAAGGTTATGTAGGACTGACTCAACAACATCCATACACTCATACATTCAAGCATCGCTGAACCTAGAGCTAATGCATTGTTTCGATAATTAACCTCTTCCACCCTTGGTACGCAGGCGAAGCAATTGTCCGGGAATCAACTCGACGTTCTGGGGGTTGATTATTTTATGTATTTTAGATACCCCAGAGGCCTGTTGACCCTATCCATAGTAGGGCAGTGTGTTTTAACTGGGAGAACCCTACTAGGCCCATATTCGGATGCATCCTCTACTTGCAGTAGTTGGGTTCAATCCTCAGATTTTAAGGATAACCACGACCCCAAAACCCATGAGTGACTGAGGCCATCGTGGACTCTATCAGGTCCAAAGTAAAATACGTGTCACTCAAGGCTGTACCATCACTGTCATTCCACAGTGAGCATAATTCCTGAAGGGGTCTGCTAGTCTTACAATTACTTGGACAAATATTTGCATGTCATTTAGGCAAGCCCGTGTCTCAGCACTACGGAAGTATGTACCCGACCCCATTCAGTCCGCCCCAACATAATTATTAACTGAGGAGGGTACACCTAACACAATTTTCAACCGCGGGGTATGTGCAACCTTAAGTCTTATTCATATGCATGCAGAACACCGCTCTTGGCACTATGGCTACCACGAGCATCACACCTCTTTGGGTGGAGACAACACACTCTGGCTCTTCGGCCCTTACGAGTCTGGTTGCGTAATCGTTCTCAATGAGCATGCATATGACTCGATCTAAATAGATCGGCTACTCGGCGTATTTTTACGCAATAAGTCCAAACCTAGCCAAGGCGCAACCTCTACTCTGGCTAAGCGACCCTTACAAGCAGGCACAGGGATACAAGTCGTTCTGGCATCGTTTCATCAATGGACATCATTATGTCGTTCAACTGGTTCTGGCAGTTCTTCTGCCAACCATTTCGTCAGCACCTCCCCTGCTCTATTGGCAGCGGTGCAACGAACCCTTCTACGTTGTAGAAGGCATTCCATGAACTGGGTAGCACTCTGCTGTATGACAGAGTATCCTGCTACGTTCTTTCCGAGCCATTCTTGTCTTCTTCAGAAAGTTTAGCAGCACTTCCTATCTTTAACAGAGAAAGCGTGCGTTTCTTTTATCCATTTCAGCGGCATCTCTCCTCTTTGGCGGAAAATCGCTACGCTTAACTCGGGAAATGGATGTGCACTGTTGTGCATACTTTGCATTCATCAAGGTTGCAGGAACCCTGTGCCATAGCCAAACCCTACGTAATTGACTTAGTCTTTACGTAAAGAGCATTTTGCCAAAAAGCGAAGCCTTTCCAATAGGGGCTTCATTCGTCAAGCAGAATCTTGAACGAGGAGCCGTAAGGGAATCACATTGGCGATTTGGAGTTGATCTCCATTTGAACGCTCATTTACGCGCCATATATTTATTATAAGCGGAAGCCTGTGTTTTATACAGCGGCGGCGTAAGGAAATGCATATACTATTGTTCAGGGTGTGTAACTGAACGAAATATTCTACATATATATTTGCAGAAAGCAGGAGCTTTGGTGTCATTCAACACGACGGCGTAAGTAAATGCATAATCGGAAGTGCAGTAATCAGAAATTACAGAAAGCATGAGCCTTGGCATCATACAACGCGACGGCAAAGGTAAATTACATAGCCTATGAGATATAGGACGCGTCGGCAAAATCAACAGATATAAACCTAGATCCACATCCAACGATAGTTTCGAGGCGAGCGGGTGAACACCGAAGTGTTCTGAAGGGCTCAACCAAGAACTAAGTCGAGATACCATTTTAAAAATGGATATACTGCGCATTTGAACATATATAGCCGACGATAGTTACGAGGCGAGCAGGTGAACACCGAAGTGTCCAAAGGGGGCTCAACCAAGAACTAATGCAAGATACTACTTCAGAAAGTATATGCTATATATAAACAATCAAATACTTGAGAGAGATGGATCAACGAAGTGAACTTACTTCGATTTGAGGAAGAAACGACTCAGAGGTGCTTCGATGCTTTGAACGGGGCTCGATTTTGAAAAGGATCAACTCTGGACTTCAGACGAGAAAGGACCTGAACTTTAACTTTGAACCAAACCAGGTTCAAGTCAACTGGGTTTGAGCTAGGTCAGGTGGGTTAGGACTAGGCCAGGCAGGCTAAGACCAGATTAGGCAGGCTCAGACCAGGTCAGGTGGACTCAGGTGGGTTAAGCTAGGTAGGGGAGGTTCTAGAGAGAGAAAGAGGAGGAGAGAGAGAGGGGCTGACGATTTTCTAAAGGAGGGGGGGCTCCTCTATTTATAGGGGAGGTTGCTTAGGGGGCTAAGCAAACCCATTTACCCAAATGCCCCTGGCTTTTCTGAGAATTCCTTCTATGGAAGGTGCTGGAACATGCTGGAAGGCTCTGGAAGGTCCTGGAAGGTACTGGAAGGTGCTGAAACATTCTAGAATATTTTAAAATGTTTTTCTAAGAAATATTTCTATGGGTCCCACCAATATTTTCGTGGGTCTCACAAAAATTTCGGGTTTTCGGTGATTTTTTTTTTCCAAAAATTCTGAGTACGTCATTCTCTTCGTATTGACGTTACTAAGAAAGTTGGCTCGAGAAAATCCTTTGATTTCGTTCAAGTAGGAAGTTATGGCTTCCAGAGTGTTTGAGCATATATTCGCAAAGCGATGAATATCCTAAGTATAACTGGCTCGCAGGAATCAGTTCGATTTGCTTTACGGCAAAAACGCTATTTTTCACTGGAAAATGCCTCATGAATTTTATTCAGAAATTTTCTGAAAAATTGCGGGTCTTACATCATTACCCCCTTAAAGGAATTTTGTCTGCGAAATTCAGTTAAGAGTACAACGTGAATAGCTGAGGATACTTATCCCGCATATCTGATTCGGGCTCCCAAGTGCAATCATCGATTCCATGATGTTGCCATCTCACTTTAACAAGTGGAATGACCTTCGTTCTTAGCACTTGCTCTCGTCGGTCCATGATCTCCATTGACCTTTCTTCTACTGTCATATCTTCTCGTATGTCAATATCTTCATGTTAAATGACGTGAGAAGGATCATGAACATACTTCCTAAGCATTGATACGTGAAATACATTATGTATTTGCGGATATTGTGGTGGCAATGCTACTCGGTAGGCAGTCTCTCCGATCCGGTTTAAAATTTCGAAGGGACCAACGAATCTGGGGCTGAGCTTCCCCTTCTTTCCAAAACAAAACACACTCTTGGTTGGAGAGACCTTGATAAAAACCTTATCTCCAACCGCAAAAGTGAGCTCTCTACGTCGTTGATCTGCGTAGCTCTTCTGTCGGCTCTGAGCAGTCAGTAGCTTCTTTCTGATCATGTTGTCCTGCTCAGTGTAGTGCTGCAACACAATGGGCAAGTCCAAGGTTCGCTCACCCACTTCACCTCAATGGATTGGTGATCGACAGGGTCGCCCGTACAAGGCTTCATACGGTGCCATCCCAATGCTAGCGTGATGACTATTGTTATAAGCAAATTAAGCCAACGCTAGATGGGAATCTCAATCACCCTTCCATTTTAGCATACAGGCTATCAGCATATCTTCAAGAGTCTGTATGGTTCGTTCTGATTGCCCATCTGTTTGGGGATGAAATGTTGTACTGAACTTGAGTTTCATCCTCAGGGCTTTCTGAAGCTGCTCCCAGAAGTGAGAGGTAAACTTTGGGTCACGATCAGATATGATCGATATCGACACTCCATGGAGTCTGACAATTTCTCGAACGTAAATTTCTGCCAATCGTTTCGTTGAATACCGAGTGTTGATTGGCAGAAAGTGAGCAGACTTGGTGAGCCTGTCCACAATCACCCAAATTGAGTCATGTTGTCTCTTGGATCGAGGCAGTCCAACGATGAAATCCATCGTAATGCCTTCCCATTTCCATTCTGGAATCTCGATCCGTTGCATTTTTCCACCAGGTCGTTGATGTTTGATTTTAACTTGCTAGCATATCAAACATTTTGAGACAAACGTAGCCACATCATGTTTCATACCCCTCCACCAGTACTTTCTCTGTAAGTCCCAGAACATTTTTGTACCTCCAGGGTGGATAGTGTACTTACTACTATGATCCTCCAGGAGTACTTCCTGTCTTAGCTTATGGTTATTTGGAACCCAAATCCTTTCTTCCATCCATATTCCTCCATCTTCTTTTAAATGGAAGAAAGTATCATCCTTTTCAACACGAGCTTTTAATCCAAGTACTGGGGGTCCTTGAACTGTTCGGCTACGATGCAATCGAGGATCTCGATATGGATCGTCAGTCATGACAATCGAATCTTTCCTGGATCAACCAGGAATGGCTTCCAGCTGACGAAATCCTCCATCAGCTTCCATTGTCCTGTGAGGCTGGCAAGAGTGCCAACAGTCTTTCGACTAAGGGCATCCGCTATGACATTCGCCTTTCCAAGGTGATAGGAAAGCGTAAATTCATAGTCTTTGAGGAATTCCAACCATCGCCGTTGCCGCATATTAAGTTCTTTTTGAGAAAAAAATGTATTTTAGGCTTTTATGGTCCGATATGACCTCAAATTTCTCTCCATATAGGTAGTGTCGCCAGATTTCAAGTGCGAACACTACCGCGCAAGCTCAAGATCGTGGGTTGGATAGTTCTTCTCATGAACTCTCAACTATCGTGACGCATAGGCGATTACTTTGCCATGTTGCATCAACACGCAACCCAGACCCGTTCCTGAGTCATCGGTATAAGCCACGAAGCCTCCTTGACTAGAAGGTAAAGGTAAGAACAGGGGCAGTGGTAAGCTTCTGTTTAAGAACCTCAAAGCACTCCTTACACTGGTCAGTCAATTCGAACTTGACTCCCTTTTTTAATAATTTCATCATCGGTACGGCGATTCGGAAGAAGTCTTATATGAACTTCCGATAATATCCGGCAAGTCCAAGGAAGCTACAAACCTCAGTGATATTTTCTGATTGCTTCCAGTCCATCACAACTTCCACCTTCGCAGGATCTACTGCGATTCCATCTTTTGAGATCACATGGCCAAAAAACATCACTTTGTCTAGCCAGAATTCACATTTTGAAAACTCAGCATAGAGTTGGTTATCTTGAAGGGTTTTCAGGACGATCCTCAAGTGCTCCACGTGTTGTTCCTTGTTCTCTGAGTATACGAGAATGTCATCGATGAATAAAATGACAAAGCTATCCAAATATAGTCTGAATATCCGGTTCATTAGATCCATAAAGGCAGCAGGTGCATTAGTGAGTCTGAAGGGCATTACTACGAACTCATAATGGTCATATCTCGTTCTGAAGGCAGTCTTAGGTATATCTTCTTCTTTAACTCTGAGCTGATGATACTCAGACCTAAGGTCGATCTTGGAGAATACTCTGGCAATTCTGAGTTGATCGAATAAGTCCTCAATCTGAGGCAACAGGTACTTATTTTTAACTGTTGCCTGGTTAAGCATCCGATAATCGATGCATAACCGAAAGAATCCATCCTTCTTCTTCACAAACAGCACTGGGGCTCCCCACGGTGATACACTCAGACGGATGAACCCTTGTTCCATCAGTTCTTCCAACTGACATTTCAGCTCACTGAGTTCAGCTGGCGCCATTCGATACGGGGCTTTGGATATCGGCGATGTTCCGGGTAAGGATTGAATTCCAAATTCAATCTCACGAAGTGGCGGAAGTCCTAGCAATTTCTCAGGAAACACATCGGGAAACTCCCGCACCACTTTCAAACTCTCAAAGGGCTGGTCATTGAATTTTTCCACCGATAACCTCAATAGGAAGGCCGCATAACCCTTTCTAAGGTATTTTTGTACTTTAAGTGCTGATATGAGCCTTTTTTGTGGAACTGGTTTGGATAATCGGTATTCCATCTTAGGCAATCCGGGTCGAGATAAAATCACTCTGCCCTCGCGGCACAGAATCTTGGCATTATTCTGAGCCAACCAATTCATTCCCATAATGACATCGTACTGTATCATATCGATCAGGATGGCATCAGTAGGCAAGTGTTGTCCTGCTATCTCAATATCGAAGTTTTTCACGCACTAGATACATTTAGTGCGTGAACCCAATAGGTTATATACCTCGATCATTTTATCAATCGGTTGCACCGAAGCGTGGAGTTGTTCGCTGAAATCATCAGAGATAAAGGTATGAGTAGCACCACAATCAAATAAGACGTAAGTTGCATGTCCATTAACAGGTACGGTGCCTTCAATCAGGTCACCATTTTCGACTTGTTCAGTTATTACAACATATACACGACCTGCAATAGGCCTTTGTTCTACTCTAGGTGGCGGTCGTTGGAACTGCGAACGTTGTGGTGCTTGTTGAGAGGGTCCGACAGACCCGACATTACTCCTCTGTTCATCTGCATCCTTTTTGGTGCAATCCCTTATAAAGCGACCCATCTTGCCACAATAAAGACAATCACCAATGTCACGAGGACATGGCTTTCCGGGGTGGTTCACACGACACTTTGGGCAGCTGAAGTTGGACTGCTGACCATTCGAAGTCGTGTTTTGTCTTGGCCTCATGATTTGTTGAGTGTTGTTCCCTCTTTGGAACTTCTTCTTTTGAAAGGGTTGTCGTGAACCCTGGTCACTTGGGAACGTCCTTTTACGATTCCCACCATTCACTATGGGCTTCCTTGCTACGATCACTTTAGATCGCGCCCAATCCTCTTGGATTTTTGAAGCTGCTGCTACTGCAGCCTGAAAAGTCGAAGGCATGCTCGTTATTACTCGAGATCGCAGCCCTTCACGCAGACCATTCACATATTTGTCGGTCCTTTCCTGGTCTGTTTCAAAGAATCGAGAGCAGTAGCGCTCTAGATTCTGAAATTTGGTGGTATAGTCCATCAGACTCATACCGCTCTGTTCCAACTCCAGAAACTCAATCTTTTTCTTGTTTCTGGAATGCAATAGGAAATAGTTATCCATGAAAGTTCTCCGAAAGTCAGTCCAAGGAATGACTTCAATTTGTGAGAATTGGATAAGCTTAGTGGTATCCCACCACTTCCGTGCATTGTCCTTTAATCGATACGTGCCAAAGTTAGTCTTTTTCTCTTCTGGTACTCCCAGTACCAAGAAGGCACGTTCTGTCTCTTCGATCAAACTCTCCGCAAGCTCCGGATCGGCTCTGCCAACGAAAACCGGTGGGTCAAGCTTGAGGAACTTCTCATAAGTCACTCCTCCCAGGTTCTCGTTTCGTGGTCCGACTGGTTCTGGCCTCATTTCACAGATGGCTGTAACCAAGTTGTTGAGCATCTTCAGAAGGAATCTTTGCGTATGAGACTCCTCGCTCGGCATGGTTCTCCTCGTGGTAGGAGCCATTTATCTCTTCACACACAAACACTTTTTTTAGTTTCTCGATGTATATGAGAAAGTAAAAGCTTTATTTACTTATATACATTCATTTACACAAGCATCGCCTTAAACAAAATGTCATGCCGTACTGGCAGACTCAGGCGTTGAGAAACTATATACATGAGTCTATTGACTCCAAAACATTACGAGTCTCTTTAGGACCTGAATTTCTTTGATGAAGACGAACTTATAAAAGTCCATCTATTGCCACATGGCCATGGATTTCTGTGATGCCGGATGATAGATTGGCGAGTGATTGACTTCAGCAAGGAAGTTCAATTCAAAGTCTCTCAGCTTTGGTGATCCATCAGAAGTTGTTGGGGTACAGTTGCTCCCAACACTAGAGTGATGCGGTCCACTGACACGTGAAGTCTTATCCTTAAGACCCTTTGCTGCCCGCCGACCTATATCGGAGGTATATTTCCTTAAGCATTCGTTGGCGGAATGCCCATCCTCGCCACAAAACTGACAGTCTTGGATTTCAAACGGGCATATCCACTCATCGTGCATGAACTTGCAATGATAACAATAACCGCGCGAGTCATGAGTTGCCATCTATATAAAGATACACCCAGATCAGAACAAAAAGTATAAAATATACTTACAGTGCGATATCGTGAACATGACAGATCTTGAACCAGGTTTCTCAAACACATGCTCTGATACCAATTTTGTAACGCCCCGGATTTCCAAAAACAAAGCTAAGTTAAAATTTTCATGAATTTCTTTTTTTTTTCTTTACAGCGGAACTTAGAAAAACTTTTAGCAGCGGAATCAGACGATAATGAGTCGTCAGTTTTAGAAAACTCCGAGCACGTTGTAGGTTTATAGCCAAGCAACTTATTGACCACCGAAGTGTTCCATTTTATCAAAAACCACATGTTTGTTACAACATCACTGCTTGGAAAAGCAGTATAGGTTCAATAAAAGGAAGCAATACAACTTTGTCTAGAGAAACTCTAGAACTTGATGCCGCCTTGCTCCGCATATCGCTACGCATGTACAACACCTGAAATCCCCATTAAACGGGGTCAGAACCACTGATGGTCTGGTAAGCATGCAATCACATATCCATTCAACTCAAGTACATATGATGACCACTCAGGGCCGCAGTTCGCAATAACAACGCTCAAGCCTCCAAGACTTAACGTATATCGCAAGAGCCTCCTTAGGGCTATGAGTTGAACATCCGCTCAAGTCTTCATAACTTAGAGCAAGCCTTTTCAGGGCTGTGGTTCGAATAACCGCTTAAGTCTCCATGACTTAGCCTTGACCTCTTCCGGGTATCAAAAAAATGTCTAGCTCAAGTTTTCATACTTGGCACATCCGTATCCCACACATCTAAGGACAACTCCTCGAGCTTCGCTTAGTCGTGCGGATACAACACAGGTTTTTATCCAGTCGGTCCAGTCGTATACCGATCATGACACCTTCACAAAGTTTATGCAGGACTGACTCAACAACGTCCATACACTCATACATTCAAGCATCGCTGAACCTAGAGCTAATGCATTGTTTCGATAATTAACCTCTTCCACCCTTGGTACGCAGGCGAAGCAATTGTCCGAGCATCAACTCGATGTTCTGGGGGTTGATTATTCTATGTATTTTAGATACCCCAGAGGCCTGTTGACCCTATCCATAGTAGGGCAGTGTGTTTTAACTGGGAGAACCCTAATAGGCCCATATTCGGATACATCCTCTACTTGCAGTAGTTGAGTTCAATCATCAGATTTTAAGGATAACCACGACCCCAAAACCCAAGAGTGACTGAGGCCATCGTGGACTCTATCAGGTCCAAAGTAAAATACGTGTCACTTAAGGCTGTACCATCACTGTCATTCCACAGTGAGCATAATTCCTGAAGGGGTCTGCTAGTCTTACAATTACTTGGACAGATATTTGCATGCCATTTAGGCAAGCCCGTGCCTCAGCACTACGGAAGTATGTACCCGACCCCATTCAGTCCGCCCCAACACAGTCATTAACTAACGGGGGTACACCTAACACGATTTTCAACCGTGGGGTATGTGCGACCTTAAGTCTTATTTATATGCATGCGGAACACCGCTCTTAACACTACGACTACCACAAGCATCACACCTCTTTGGGTGAAAACAACACACTCTGGCTCTTCGGCCCTTACGAGTTTGGTTGCGTAACCGTTCTCAATGAGCATGCATTTGACTCAATCTAAATAGATTGACTACTTGACGTATTTTTACGCAACGAGTCCAAACCTAGCCAAGGCGCAACCTCTAGTCTGGCTCAGCGGCCCTTACGAGCAAGGTGCTCTCGCAGACACAGAGATACGAGCCGTTCTGACATCGTTCCATCAACGGACATCATTATGTCGTTCAACTGGTTCCGACAGCTTTTCTGCCAATCATTTCGTCAGCACCTCCCCTGCTCTATTGGCAGCGGTGCGATGAACCCTTCTACATTATAGAATGCATTACATGAACTGGGTATCACTCTGCTGTATGACAGAGTATTCTGCTACGTTCTTTCTGAGCCATTCTTGGCTTCTTCAGAAAGTTTAGCAGCACTTTCTATCTTTAACAGAGAAAGCATGCGTTTCTTTTATCCATTTCAGTGGCATCTCCCCTCTTTGGTGGGAAATCGCTACGCTTAACTCGAGAAATGGATGTGCACCGTTGTGCGTACTTTGCATCCATCAAGGTTGCAGGAACCCTGGGCCATAGCCAGGCCCTACGTAATTGACTTAGTCTTTACGTAAAGAGCATTTTGCCAAAAAGCGAAGCCTTTCCAATAGGGGCTTCATTCGTCAAGCAGTATCTTGAACGAGGAGCGGTAAGAGAATCACATTGGCGATTTGAAGTTGATCTCCATTTGAACGCTATTTATGCGCCATATATTTATTATAAGCAGAAGCCTGTGTTTTATACAGCGGCGGCGTAAGAAAATGCATATACTATTGTTCAGGGTGTGTAACTGAACGAAATATTCTACATATATATTTGCAGAAAGCAGGAGCCTTGGTGTCATTCAACACGACGGCGTAAGTAAAGGCATAATCGATAGTGCAGTAATCGGAAATTGCAGAAAGCATGAGCCTTGGCATCATACGACGCGATGACAAAGGTAAATTAAATAGCTTGTGCGATATAGGACGTGTCAGCAGAATCAGCAGATATACACCTAGATCTGCATCCAACGATAGTTTCGAGGCGAGCGGGTGAACACCAAAGTGTTCTTAAGGGCTCAACCAAAAACTAAGGCGAGATACCATTTTAAAAATGCATATACTGCATATTTGAACATATATATCCGACGATAGTTACGAGGCGAGCAGGTGAACACCGAAGTGTCCAAAGGGGGCTCAACCAAGAACTAATGCAAGATACTACTTTAGAAAGTATATGCTATATACAAATAATCAAATACTTGAAAGAGATGGATCAACGAAGCGAACTTACTTCGATTTGAGGAAGAAACGACTCTGGGGTGCTTCGATGCTTCGAACGAGGCTCAATTTCGAAAAGGATCAACTCTGGACTTCGGACGAAAAAGGACTTGGACTTTGTCTTTGAACCAAACCAGGTTCAAGTCAAGTCAACTGGGTTTGAGCTAGGTCAGGTGAGTTCAGACCTAGATCAGGTGGGTTCAGACCTAAATCAGGTGGGTTTGGACCAGGTCAGGCAGGCTCAGACCAGGTCAGGTGGGCTCAAGTGGGCTAAGCTAGGTAGGGGAGGTTCTAGAGAGAGAAAGAGGAGGAGAGAGAGAGGGGTTGGCGATTTTCTAAAGGAGGGGGGGCTCCTCTATTTATAGAGGAGGTTACTTAGGGGCTAAGCAAACCCATTTACCCAAATGCCCCTGGCTTTTCTAAGAATTCTTTCTATGGAAGGTGCTGGAACATGCTGGAAGGCTCTGGAAGGTGCTGGAACATTCTAGAATATTCTAAAATATTTTTCTGAGAAATATTTCGGTGGGTCCCACCAATATTTCTGTGGGTCTCGCAAAAATTTCGGGTTTTCGATGATTTTTTTTTGCGAAAAATTCTGAGTACGCCATTCTCTTCGTATTGACGTAACTAAGAAAGTTGGCTCGAGGAAATCCTTTGATTTCGTTCAAGTAGGAAGTTATGGCTTCTAGACTGTTTAAGCATATATTCACAAAGCAACGAATATCCTAAGTATAACTGGCTTGCAGGAATCGGTTCGATTCGCTTTATGGCGAAAACGATATTTTTCACTGGAAAATGCCTAATGAATTTTATTCAAAAATTTTCTGAAAAATTGCGGGTCTTACCATCATCATCACCATTCACCTTCAACATTACCACCATCATTAGGTTTCTTTAGTCCTATAACAACTAAGTTCACTACAACGATAAGGGCCAATAACAATGACTCTTTTCAATGATACAAAATCTTGCCGCTATTGACAAAGCAATAATGACGAGATATTTGTCTCACCTAATTGATAGGTAATCACATAGATGTAAATATGTCACCATTATTACTCTACCATGGTCTTGAATTTCATCGCTATTAGCTCAGCAATAATAGCAAGCTAGATATCTCCTGAAATGCCTTGCCCATGTACACAACTCATTGTTATAGGTTTTACTATATAACAACAACAATGGAGATGACCTTTAAAACATTTTATGGCTATATTTAACAGTCAGCGGATCAGTAATGATGACAGTTATGTTGCCATTATAGAGTTTATAAAAGGGGCCTGATGGGCCCTTTTCATATTTCTCTCTCTATGATCTCTCGTTCTCTATTTAATCTCTCTATAACCCTCTACCCATCGAACCACCACTGGTTTCCTCCACCAGATGCCGAATTTTGGCCACCCTCCACCGAGTTCGCCAGCCATCCCCTCCCACTGGTCTGCTCCCTCCCTCACCCTCCACCTATCGAACTGTCGTTGTCCATCTCTTCCCTCAACTGAATCTCTCTCGCTCTCTATCTCTCTCTCTAACCCGCCACCTGTTAGAACATTGTCGGCCATCCCCTCCCTCCAGTCTGCTCCCTCACTCACCGGAATCTCCCTCTCTCTCTCTTTAATCTCTCTCTAACCCTCCACTTGCTGAAATCCATTTTTAGGTATTTTTGTGTTTCTTTTTCAATCAACATTAAACATGATTCCATGATTTTATGCTTTATTTTAGTTAAAATTTTAAGGTTAGATTTTTTAATTATTATATCTATGAGTGATATTTGTTAGAATTTAGTAATTTAATTTTTTTTAATAAATATTGAGCTATGATTTTAGTTTTTTTTTGTTTTTCTTAATTACTATTAAACATGAATTCATGAATAATGAATGCTTGATTTTACTTAGAATATTAAGGGTTTTTATCAGTTATCATAAATGCATAATTTATGTTGCTTGTAGGAATTAAAGTTTGTTGTTTTTTTTATTATCATTAAGCATGTAATGGATGTTTGATTTTTATTAGAATATAAAGAGATTTTTAATTACCATAAATGCATGATTTTTTTAGGATTTAAGGTATTGATTTGGATTCTTACAAATAACATGAGTGTTTAATTAGAGTTTTAGGTTTTTTTTTGTTATTTTTTCTTTTTATATACCATTAAGCAAGATTTCATTAATGAATGCATGATTTTGGTTATTAATTATCAAACCTCTAAATCTTTTATTTTTTTTAGAATTTAAGTTTTTTATTTGGTTTCTCAAATTCATGAATATATAATTAGTTATTTTGTATTTTTTAATCAACATTAAACATGATTTCATGCATTTATGGTAATCGAGGGATTTGGGTATGGTTAGATGTATGAAAGATGAAACATAAAGGGTTTTAGTCAAAGATGAGGAGATTAAGGAGAGATGAAAAGATTATTTTGATAAGTTATTTAATGAAAGTCATGCTTAGGATCTTGGAGACATCTTCATTCCTTTTTATGAGATGAATCGTGACTTCATGCGCAAGATTCAAAAGAAAGAAATTGCAGAGGCTTTGAAGAAAATGAAATAAAAAAGGGTAGTTGGCCCAGATGGTATACCTATCGAGGCTTGGAAATGCTTGGGAGAGAAAGGTTTAGAATGGTTGACAAATATTTTTAACAAGATTTGGTGGACAAATAAGATGCCTAATGAGTGGAGGAAGAGTACTTTGGTGCCTCTATATAAGAATAACGGTGATATACAAGATTGCTCAAACTATCGTAGTATAAAACTCATGAGTCATACTATGAAACTTCGGGAGAGGGTGATTGAGTCTAGGTTGAGGAAGGTTGTCATGATATCGGAGAATCAATTTGGTTTTATGCCTTGAAGATCAACTATGGAAGCTATACATCTTCTTAAACAACTTATTGAGAGAAATAGAGAGAGGAACAAAGATTTGCATATGATTTTTATTGATTTGGAGAAGGCATACGATAGAGTACCTAGGGACGTTCTCTGGTGGACAATCATGAAGAAAGGTGTTTCTCTCAAGTACATTAGTATAATTAAAGATATATATGAAGGAGTAGTAACCAATGTCCGCACTTGTGGAGGGGTGACAACCAATTTTCCTATAACGATTGGGTTACATCAAGGATCTGCTTTAAGCCATTTCCTATTTGCTATAGTGATGGATGAGCTTACGAGATCAATTCAAGAAAATGTGACGTGGTGTATGCTGTTTGCTAATGATATTGTTTTGATTGATGAGTCTAGAGATGGGGTTAATGATAAGTTAGAATTATGGAGACCAACATTGGAAGCAAGATGTTTTAAGTTGAGTAAGAGTAAGACAAAATACATGAAATGTCAGTTTAGTAAGCAACGAAGTAGTGATGGGAGTGTAGTAAAGCTTGGTGAGCAAGAAATACCGGTGGATGATTGTTTCAAATATTTGGGATCTATCATTCAAAAGTATGGAGAAATTGATGGATATGTAAATCATAGGATAAAGGTTGGGTGAATGAAATGGAAGAGTGCAACTGGAGTATTGTGCGATCGTAGAATGCCATTGCGGTTGAAGGAAAAGTTTTATAGGACGACTATTAGGCCCGCTTTACTATATGGTACGGAATGTTGGGCTGCCAAGAGACAACATATTCAAAAAATAAGTGTAGTTGAGATGCATATGCTGAGATGGATGTGTGGAAATACAATAAACGATAAGATTCAAAACGAGGAGATACGTAAGAAGGTAGGCGTTGCACCCATTGAAAATAAGATGAGAGAGAATCATTTACGGTGGTTTAGACATATTTGGCGAAGGCCTAATGATGCTCCAGTTAGAAGGATGGAGAAATGGGAAAATATATTAGTTAAAAGAGGTCGGGGTAGGCCTAGGAAGACATGGATGGAGGTGATAGGAAAGGATATGAATGCTTTGAACCTCACCGAGGACATGGCATTGGATAGAAATGATTGGAGGAGAAGGATTCATGTGAAAGACCCAGAATGATTTTCTTTTTTGGTTCATATCGTCGATCCCAATTGTTTTGGGATGAAGGCGTAGTTGTTGTTGTATTAAACATGATTTCATGAATGCATGTTTGGTGTTAATTAAAATTTTAGAGGTTTTGTATTTCTTTTTCAAAGTATTCACACATATCTTCATTTACTATCTGCAATTGAGGATGAGCATATAGATTAAGAAACTCTAGCTAAATAATAGATGTTGGTTGCTGAAACTTGGAATGGAGGATAAGCAACCTATTTGATCACTAAGGTTGGAGAGTGTGGATCTCCTTTGTCTCTCTCTCTCTCTCTCTCTCTCTCTATCTATCTATCTATATATATATATATAGCCACTAGAATATGTTGACTGGAAATATGTGAACCGAAGTGTGAACTACGCATTCTGACACCTTTGCCTTGGGGAAGATGTAGGGGTATGGGGGGTTTGTATTTGAAGCGTATTTGTTTTTAAAAAATTTAAACTCTCTTTGTTTACTTATTTATGTGAATATTTGAAGTGTATATATTTATTACAGGCTTAGAGAGGATGTAAAGGGTTTGTATTTGAAGTGTGTTTGATTTTAAAAATTTTAAACTCTCTTTGTTTACTTACCTATGTGAATATTAGAAGTGTATATGTTTGTTGTATGCTTGGAGAGGATGTTGGGGGTGTAGAGGTATGTATTTGAAGTATATTTATTTTTTTGAATTTTTAAACTCTCTTTGTTTACTTGTTTATATAAATATTAAAAGTGTATATGTTTGTTGTAGACTTAGAGAGAATATAGGGGTGTAGGGTGTTTGTATTTGAAGTGTTATTGTTTTTAGAATTTCTAAACTCGCTTTATTTGCTTGTTTATGTGAATATTAGAATGTAAAAATAAAAAATAAAAACTAATTTTTGGTTTGTCGTTTACAAGTTTATAGACTATAACAGTGAGATCCATGTCTCCCCGTTATAGCCGATTACGGCAAGAGAATCTCACTGTTATAACTTACAGGTAGCCTATAACAGATCTCATTGTTATATCCTATCTCGCTATTAAAACATCATCGTTAAAGATAGTCATGTCATTATTGGTGTTCTCAATTTCAACCAGATTCTTTGTTGGTGTTGGTTCACCCTTTAACGATGAGCTATTTATGTCACTATTATTATTTAACAAAGGTCATTTTTTTCGGCAACTAATCGGCGAGAAATCTCACCATTATAAGCCAATAGCGGCAAGAGATAGGGTAATAGAGGCGAGATATGTCATCACTATTAACCTGCATCCTTGTAATGGTTTCACTAAAATCGTATAAGTGAATCTCAATTTCGGTAAAACTTTTAATGGTTATACAATTTTAGCAAAACTGAGATTCACTTATATAGTTTTAGCAAAACTCAATTATAATAAAAAGGTGAAACTTGATTGCGATAGAATAGTGCAACTTAGTTATGAAACCTAATTGCTATATGACTAATGAAACCTAGTGGTGGTGGTGGTAATGATGGTGATCGCTGTAATGGTGGTGGTGGAAGTGGTGATGGTAATGACAATGGTGATAACAATGGCTATAAATGGTGGTGATGATAATGGTGGAGAAGTGATGATAGTGGTGGTAGTGATGGAGATGATGGGGGTATTGATGGTGGTAATGATAACAATGGCAGGTCATGGTGGTGGCAATGGCGGTGGTAATAGTGATGATGGTAATGGCATTGGTAGTGGTGATGGTGGCAATGAAAATGCTGATTGATGGTAGTGGTGGTGGTGATAATGATAGAGAAGGGGTGGTAGTAGTAATAGAGCAAAATTTTAACCCAAAAATATATGATTTTTTATGCAAGGCTTCATCGATGGCATTGTTACAATCAGACTAAACACTAAGGTTCTAACTAAAACTAAGTTCAAAAAATAGACTAAAAGATAAGAACCCTTTATCAAGAAAGACTGAAATACAACCGAGAATATTTATCTTAGTTTTGGTTAGAATTTTGGGCAGGTTACAGGTATTTCAACTCATACTAGAAAAAATTTCCATATTAAACTTGGGTTTGGTCCAAACCGTGAA
Source organism: Nuphar pumila (assembly GCF_984573655.1). Taxonomy (NCBI): domain Eukaryota; kingdom Viridiplantae; phylum Streptophyta; class Magnoliopsida; order Nymphaeales; family Nymphaeaceae; genus Nuphar; species Nuphar pumila. Next base: position 53,115,142 of record NC_143254.1, read on the forward strand.
TTGATTCCAACACAAGAATATGAATCCAAAATCCAATAATAACATTACAATTTATGAGCCAATTTAAATCATTCATAAATTGATTTGTAAATAATTGTCGAACTGTTTAACATTTTTTGGTAAATCATGAACTATTGCCAAAACAAATTTCTGAATCTAAAATTGTTGGTTCTTGGCACCACACATACCATTATGCCATTGTTTTAACTCTTTACTTATTATATGTATATTTATGAGATAGGTGTCAGACTCATCAAGTCCCAGTAGAAACACGATAACATTGTATAGATATACATAGATAAGCATATATAAATGATACATCTTTCATAACATAATCAATGCAACATCGTATCTTACTGCATTTTAATGGACAAATATAACTATTAAATTCATGCATTCAGTTGTGCAATTTGTGCAATATGTTATAAAACATAAACATATTCATGATTAAATATTTGAATTATTAAGACATAAATCAAACAAATCTCAATAATAGAGAATGTTAAGGTACATAAATCCATTCAGATATTCTTGCAATCACATGATACATGAACCAATACATAATCTATGATGTAACTTGTATCTTCCATATTACCACTTACTTTTGAATGCATGAATATATTATTTGCAATCAATTTAAGTTTCCTTATGAATTCCTCTGTCGATACTGTCACAAGTAATACCAAAGTACAAGACAATACAAGAAGTATTTCACTCACACATAATTTATATTTTTTTAACTTGGTATGCACATATTCCTCAAGCAACATCGGGCATCACCACCCAAGGCAAAGCCATCATCACCCCCACCATCCTCGAAATCACCACCTTGGCTGGATATCATCAAAGAATCACCTTCCAAGATAGCCAATGTTAGAGAATCACTACTCTAACAGCATCGTTAAAGAATCATCACTCTAATGGCATCATTATCCAGTTTAAACATGCACATCACCATACATCATTATAATAATTTAAATAATACAATAACATGATTTTCACAAAAATAATGCACTAGCACACAACATCAATAAGCTTGTATGTTGTTCACCATGTCACATATCATATTTGTGCGCATGCATTTCATATCATATAGTACATTATAACATCATATAACATTATGTTGTATATCATTATAACATCATGTTGCGCATTATCATATCATGTTTTCCATTATAGCATTATAACAGAAATTTACAACATAGTATTTAAGAGATTATTTGCAAGTGTTAACATAGTTACTCAGCCTCAATAGACCCACTTACTATACATTAGTAGGTCATGGGTCCATCTGGTTCACCTCTAGAACCAAGTGATGTTTATCTGATTCACACTTAAAACCATGACATGCTTTTAAACACAAGATCTCAATTCAAAACTGTTAAGACAAAATTTCTCAGTCGCTATAAATTATGCCATAAATCATACACATAGATTTTGGTTCTAAGATTTTTATTGTAGTTTCTCGCATATGTTATATGTATATAAGAAAAAACTCAAACTTAAATTCATTTTAGAACAAAAAATACAATTTTGGAGAATACCAACTATTTTTTGTTCATAGAACAATCTTATTCGGTTCAGTCTTTCTAATGAAAAATGAACAATGCATCAAACAAAACAAAATAAATTATATAAATTTTACTATAGGTGGCCTGATGTGTCTGACACAACTTTTCCAAAACTCAGACTTAAATTCATTTTCATAAATAATTTAAAATTTTGTGATACAGACTATTTCTATTATTTAACTGTCTGCTTTTAGAAAATTATAGGTTTTGGACCGAACTTTCATGATTTTTAATTTTCAAACTTTAAAGATCAGCCTACAAGATTTTTATCAAGTATTCGTCAATATAAAAACTAACTAAAAAACTCAATCATAAATCCTAAATATTTTAAAAGGTATGATTTTTACAAAAGTGTGCAATCTACATGGATTTTTTGTCAGGACAAGAATTATGTGTCGACTTGCAAAGAGGATATCTTTCAAATTGTAGATCTTATGAGCCTGAATTTTGTTTGAGATTGCTTCCATATGTCTAAAACATCTCCATAATTGTACAGGATTTAAGGGTTCACTGTTTTGGAGCACTAGATTTATTTTTACAATAGGTCAGAAAAAATTACACAAATAACATGTAATTTTCAAGAAATACATAAAAAACTTTATGATTTTCATAAAGAAACATATCTAACAATTTTGATTCATCAAAGACACATTATATTCATGCATATACATGTTTAAGCATGTTACAAATACAGAGATATAACCCACATCATGAATCAAACATCCAAACCCAATGTTTCTTCATAGAAAGCATGTTTTTCACAAAATCAATTTTCAGTAAAATGATTTTGGTTTATTAAAATATTAATACTCAAAATCATATCAATTTTTTGATGAATCTAGGTTGATATGTATGTTGATACACATGTGAGAATCATCCACAACATATTCATGTGTCTAGCCCCATACACACACGTAAGATTACAATGTACCCACCTCAAAATCATTGAATATATAAAAAAATCTCTTTGAATTCGTATTTACTAACCAAATCCTTCTACGTATGCACCAATAAGATGCAACCAAATCAACCTTCAAAGCAAACTCCTCTAAGGTGGGGTGTGGGAGGAAGAAGGAAGAGAGAGAGAGAGAGAGAGAGAGAGAGAGAGAGAGAGAGAGAGAGAGAGAGAGAGAGAGGAAATAGGTTAAAAGAATAGGCACGAGAGAGAAATAGAGGATTCTAAGGAGGCATGTGGGAGGCGAGAGAGAGTAATAGAGATAGGGGGCATGTGGTATGGAAAGAAGACAAGGTGAGAGATCTTACTAAAGTAGCCTCCTCATTTTCTAAGAAAACTTAGCTTGATTAGGAATTTTATCGCATTTAGGGAACTATTAAGTTATTCTAAATTTCCTACTTAATTAAGGAAACTAATTAGAAAATTGTTTACTTAAGCTTATTAGGTGGATTTCAAAAGTAAGTGGAAACATCCCACCCTATGGGTTTCACCTTGGATCTCATTACCAAATTTATTCCACATTAAATTCTTAATTGGAATTCAGTCCAAATTAAAATTAAATTTCATATTCAAATTCTATCCCAAATTAAGTTCAAATTGAAATCTAATCCAAATTCAATAGAAAATTAAATTCATATTGTAATTTATTTTAAATTCAAATTGAAACTCAAATCTAAATTGAAATTTAAATCAACTTAAGATTCAACTTTAAAATTTGAGACATAAATGTTATCTTTATTTCTCAAAAAATTATGAAAAATTCTTAGGTATTACATTGCAATGGTGGTGGTGATAATGGTGGAGAAGTGGTGGTAGTAATGGGATTATAAAGATGGAATGGAAGAAAAGTAGTAAAATGAAAAGTAAGTCACAACTCAGATTCATTAGTTTTGTTCCAATTAAACTGAGTTTAATTATTTCAATATATAGGTGAGGCGATTTTCCTTAATTGATTTGACTTTTCAAACTTTGGTTTAATTAAAACTGTAACTAACCTAAACTAACTTAAAGACTTTCAAATGTGACACCACCTAATGTGGGCCCCATTTGGTTTTCAAAATCGATTTTAAAAGGGTGAAAATAAAGGGGTTAAAAATAAGATTTTCAAAAAGCTTTAAAAATATACCTACATTTGTAAAAAAAAATATATTTTTGAAATAAGTAAGACATGAAATGAAATAAAGTTGAATAAAAACAAAAAAATTAGGGTTGGCGCCCGCTGCAGAGTGGGCCCCACTTGAAGAAAATCAAGAAAACTGAAAATTGTTTTAGAAATCAATTTTAAAACGAATCCAAATCATTTTTCTAAGAAAATGCTTTTGAAAATAAGAAAAATGAAACCCTGGAGATTAGCCAAATGACAAAAATTGGTTTTAAAACCTAGGTTTTTGAAATTGATTTTGAAAGAAAGGTTTTAAAACCGAGTCTGGATTTTATATTTTGAAAACAAGAGTGCTGGATCTTGAAAATGACATGTAATGACATAAAATGCAATGAAATGATATAAAATGATACGAAATGACATGCGAAATGCAAATACTAGATGAGGGATTCGAAGTCTGAGACACCTGGCTTTAAAATCACGAAATAAACTATGTTGAGTAACAACTTACAACTATGATTTCCAGCATGTGGGAGCAAGTGCTCTCCTTTATATATATATATATATATATATATATATATATATATATATATATAGAGAGAGAGAGAGAGAGAGAGAGAGAGAGAGAGAGAGAGAGAGAGAGAGAGAGAGACTAGAATATGTAAACTGGTTGAACTAATAAGAATCACAAATGGTTTTTGTGCAATCCCTATTCTCTCTCACCCACACCGAAGGACTACCACCATGGCGGGAGGCCGTTCGATGGGGGCAGAGGTGGAGTTGGCTGCATAGAGAGAGAACAACGTGCAGAGAGGAGGGGGTGGTGGTGAGAACGAGGATGTTGGTGGTGGAGGTCAGGGAAGGGGTGTCATGGAGACCCATGGGCCCAATTTGGTTGGGGCTGGGTAAAGAGCAGAAACAAGAGGTATTAGGGGGTGGTGGGGAGGCTGTCCGATATTGGTGGAGGTCATCCGGCCGTGGGGAAGCGTTGGATGGTGGTGATGGAGGCCGGAGAAGGGCGGTGGTGAAGGTGGTGAGAGTGTGAGAGAAGAAAAGGGAAAACAAAGGATTACACAAGAACAATGAGATCAGACCATTCCGGTTGGTTCAGCAAACTTTATAAATTTGAGCAGTTTACATATTCTAGTTTCTCTCTTTCTCTCTCTATATATATATAGAGAGAGAAAAGGGTAGGTGCCTGACACTTTTTGTGCTTACCGTGTTCTTGCTTAGCTTGAATAGAGGTTTTAGATTGTTTTTCAAAAATCTGACCCTATAGATGTGTTGTTCAAGATCGATTTACTAGGAAATCACACTTGGATCATGTTTTTTTAGATAAAAATGATTTTTATGCATTGAATATTTTTTAAAATTATAGACCGTTGATTTTTTAATCTTATGAAAACCTAACTTGGTGTTGCAATCAGATGATCCAAAAGTTTATTGGCACATAATCAAGCGCATAGATCACATCTGTATGGTCATATCTCTAACTGGACATATTATGCCCAATTTCTTGTTCTGCCCATAGATTTTAAGTGTTTATGATAGATATGAAGTGTTAGATGTGTTTAGCATGCTCGATTTAGTGGGAATAGTCTATTGGATCATGTTTTTTCAACGAAAAAACATATTCTTTTGTGTTGAGAAATAATGGTACCTTCATAGCTATTGATTTTGGATCATCGAAAAAACCTGTATACAGGTCAGATTTCGAGGATATTATCATGTTAAACGCTAGAAAAAATACTTAAAACTACAATTAATTTTTGAAGGGGCCTAACGAGACCTAATGAAAAATGGGTCCTAAGGAATGCATTACTCTCTCTCTCTCTCTCTCTCACACACACACACACACATATTCTCTTGAGAAAAGTCTAAAATGCCCTTTATCATCACGTGATAATTGGAGATATTTTGGTGTTTTCCCATTAGATGAGCCACAATAATCTTGGGTGCAAACGGATTGGATGCAGGCTGGGTCACTGTTTGGTCCAAACTTGAACATGAGTTTTGAGCAGTAAATCGGCATTCAAACCTGTATTGAGATGGATCTTTGTTGTAGTGTTGGATCAGGGCCCTAATTTTATATGATACTATCTGATCGACCAAAGATAGTTGAAAACATGCTTTTCTATGAAACATATTGGGTTGAATTTGTTCCAGATATGAATGCAGATCCTACAAAAAAGCTATATTGGAATCCAGTTTTCAGTCCAAAAAGGGTCTGCGGAGGAAACACATTAGCATTCTATTTTAAGGTCCATATCCAAAATAACACACAGGATTTGAAACACAGTTGTGGCTGAACCAGATCCATTTGCAAACCTGGAGTTACGGGTGACAACAGGTTAGATTCGGGCTGGATCTTGATAGATCCAAATCCAAAGCTGAAATTTAAACAGTAGATCCAAATATGGATCCAGATCTAAAACAGATCCGAAGAGGCAAGGTTGAATCCGTATCCAAAATACATGTGTTAATGCTGGATCTGAAAAAAAGCAGAACATAAACAAGTTATTTACATGTAAAAAAAGCAACCGCTCGGTTTTTTATTTAGATCAACTCCAGATCTGTTTAAAAATGCTGGTCCAAATCCAACCCAAATCTGAAAGTAATCTGATTGAACAGATCCCAACCCTATCTGAATGCACATCCAGATTTTACTTACAAAAATCCATATCCGGAACTATCATGTTGGACTTGGATAGAATATCCGATCTGTTTTCAGCCAGGAAGTACAACCATAGTGACAAAAGTTAAAAATGGCAAAATATCTGCAGTAAAAAAAAAATCAGGAGATTTTGAAAGTTTTCATAAATCTCGCATTTTTTTTGGCAAAATCTTGGCAATAAAAATAAATTAAAAATAAAAAAATTATTTTATATAATAAAATATAAATAAAATCCATTTAAAAAAAAATTCTTGAGGGTTTTCACGATAAATATCTGTTAAAAATGTAAATCTCATGATATTTGTCACTTTTTGAAAATCTCGCGAGAAATTGCCGTTTTAAACTTTCAAGCAATTTCTCGCGATATTAGCGCAAGATTTTTTATAAATTTCATGATATTTTTTATAAAATCTCCTGTTATTTGTCACAGAGAGTACAGCATGCGCCTTACGAAAAAATTGGACCAGGCGTGCCAGGAGAAATGGAACATCGATCACCTCCTAATAGGTGCAGTAGTGAACAGGTAAAATTCGTTACAAGAGGAGGGTTGGCCCATTTGGTCATGTGGGGTTCAATTTACGCCTGTGTTCGATTCTTTTGACAGGCTAAGCCCAAACCTCGTTAAGCCCCCTTTTGAAAGTCGGACCTAGATTTGGACCACTTGGAACAGACCTCTTTGTGGACCCAATTATCAAGAAGATCCCAAACATGAGCAACATCTACATACGTACATTGAGTGCCTAGAGCAAATCATAAACTTTAAGGTGAAAGTTGAAGAGGAAAACTCAGCTAGCTTGGTTAAAAATATCTGCCTGGGTCTCTCCTTTCAGTATATGCAGACAAATATGAAAAATTCTCAAGAAATCGACAAAAAAACTCAATAATGTACAGGCTATATAGGAGTTCTTTTAATTGTTTGGTAGAAATATACAACAAAATTGAGATTTTAAACTCTCCAGTTATGTACCAAATAAGAGGATTGTTTGCAGGGCAAGTTATCATAAAGCTTTAATTATCCCAATTGGCTTTATGAGCTATATTTCTCCATTCCTTCCTGTCTAGACTCCAGAACTACCATTTCAATCACCGTACAATGTTTCAGGTTACTAATGCACAGGATACCCTCAGAACCAATGTTGTCAGTATCAAAATCGGACTTGTATCATTTGGTGAATCGGCCCATACCGATTCTCAAGTGATTCGTTCTGAATTGGCCAAAAAATATTACACACATACTAAAGACATTAAAATAATATTAAAAATAAATTTAAAGTTATTTTTTATATTTTATTAAAAAATAACCGATTCAGGTCAGTATCGTATCAATTTTCTGACTATGCGATATGTACTCACCGATACTGTCAACACTGCTCAGAACCAATTGCTAAATAAGCATCTAAATTTTGGAAAAAAATGCTCAAGTTACACTTAGGCTTTTCTTTGTTAATGAAGACCAATTTCGTTAAACTAATTTCGGTTGTCTTCAACTCAAGTAGGGTTTTTTTCATGAAGGACGGAGTAACCACCCCTGAAGTAACAGACCTGACTGGGCTGAACTTTGAACACGGATCCCATAATTTGAAATAGGATGGGTTCCATATCATGCATTCAATCATAGCCATCAACTGGAAAGCTAGGATTGAATGCATGACGAAGGATCGAATGCATGATGAAACCCATCCTATTTCAAATGATGGGATCCGTGTTCCTGAACTTATGTCTGCCAAACATCGCCGTAAAACCGTAGCACACCACTCGCCCCAGGGGAATTGCCTTGCTTCGGCTTAATGTGCAAGTAGCTGAGAACCCAGACCACCTCTCCAGTTGCATAGGCCTTGTTTCACTGTGCCAACCCCCCACACCCACCCATCAATTGATTATGAGTTCTGTACTATTTTCTTTGATTTTGCTTTTTCGCTTTTTGTTCTTTGCTCTACCAGCTCTAGCCTTTAGCCAATGATTCAGTGGCTTATAGAGATAGAGCTATTCTTTGCATTTCATTTCACTAAATATAAATTCTCTCTCTCTCTCTCTCTCTCTCTCTCTCTCTCTCTCTCTCTCTCTCTCTATATATATATATATATATATATATATATATATATATATATATATATATATATATATATATATCACAAACATGAATAATCATTAATTCCAGAAATCCCAAGTTGTAGCAAGTACATCTTTTGCTAAGGAATATAAATCATAGCAAGTTTTAAGCAATTCTTTTTTATTTCTCGTCCATGATATCCATATGACACTGAGCGCAGCAGCACATTCCAACTACACTGTTCTGCTTTAGGGTGTATTTGTGGCATCAAGTGAATCATGATCAAGCTCATGAAACGCTATACATTGTTCTCATAACATTGACTTCCTCAACTTTATCTTCCAAAAAGAAAAGAAAAAAATTCCTAAGCTTGGTGCCCAGGCCGAGCACTATATATAAGCAATACTTTTTCAAATTTCTTATATATAGTGCCCTTTTCCTATTGAATATAATCCAGCAATCACAATATTGAATCCCATTGCCTTTTTCCTATTATCCAGTGGTAATAAGATGAAAGAGAAACAAATCATCTCTCTTCATGATACCAACACAGAGCAGAAAATACCATTTTTTTTTTTGGATTTATAGCATGAAGAACACTCGGCATGAAGACCTGGCACGCACCCCACTAAGCCAACCCCCCTTGGGTCCAGAAAATATCACTTGCTCCCATGATTCAAGCGGTTTTGGGAAACCCCAAAACACCAAACGTATTTCGACTCTACTCACAATAAAATTCATCCCTACTGCCCCCACATCCTCAGCCAGTTTGCCAGCCCAAAACCACCTAAGCAGGTTATATGCCCCTCCTGAAGACGCACTGTTTGCTACAGTGCATGTTCGGGGTCCAAATGAACGCCACGTATATAAGCATGTGGGGCTCGTATCCCCGTGTGTGTCAACATCACTTAGCGTCGAAGTCCAGTGCGATTGCAAAGACTTAAGTACCCTTTCCTACCATTCTCGACATGAAATGACGGTTCGAGAAAAGAACAAAAATATCCTCCATCAGAAAAGGGAAACGATGGTTCAAGAAAAAGACAAAAATGTCATTCAGCCAAAAGTCGAGAACGATGTTAACTCTTCAAAGTCCAAACGTTCCATTTTTGCCCTAAGCAGTAAACTTTTGCACCATTTGCTATAACAGAAGTTCCCTTTGACGACGCACCCTTTGTCGTCGTCTGTTGCCATCAGAGCAGCCTTTTCCGTCATCTGTTGTCATCGGAGCACAATTTGCTATCATCTGCTGCCACTGGAGCAACCTTTGTCATCTTCTGCTGCTGCCGGATCTCTCTTTGTCATCATCTGCTGCCACCAGAGCATCCTTTTCTATCGTCTGCGCAGTGACAACATCGTTGCCACCATCGGTTGGGTCTACCTTCTGAATGTTTCTCCTCCACTGTCGGATTACCAAAACTCATATCATTTTGGTAAGTTTCGTGTAAGGTTTCGTTATGCAAACAAATCAATTTATAAATTTGAATGCTAAATCTTACAACTGGTTGTACTATTCATGCTAAATAATGCATATTTTCATACTGAAACAAATCGATTTATACCAATCCACCTTCTGGGCATCGAAAAATAGTTAGCATGATTTATTCTTATGAAGCAGCAACGATTTATATGTTTAAAGTAGTAACAATTTAATGAAATTACCATGATTTGTACTTAAGTTTGATAAATCATACAACAATGTTTACGTATAAATCACAAATGTTACAATGATATGTACTTATGAAGGTTGTGATTTTTACAACGATTTGTAAGTTTGAAGCAACAATGATTTATACATTTAAAGTAATAGCAATGCGTATTTATGAAGTTACCTCAATTTGTACTTAAGTTTGCTAAATCTTACAACGATGTTTACTTATGAAGCCAAATATTGCGACGATTTGTAATATTGGTGATTGTTTAACGAATGTGATAATTTGCATTATTATATACTTGGGGAGGCGGTTGTAACATATAATGATGTGGTTAAATTTATGTGTTGTGTAGGTTAGCAATGTCTAAAGCTCGTCAAACAAGAAATCCCCCACCATTCGATTTCATGAGAGTTACTGAAATGATCTGCCAGTCCCATCTATATGAGCGTTATGAAAGGTACCAAAATATAATGAAGTTTGAGAATGATAAAGATAGGGACAAAGCGTTAGAATTGTATAATACAAAGCATTATCCATCAGATATTGAGGCTGAAGAGCAAAGAAAGCATGAGGAAGAACTAAAAATGAAGAAGAAGAAGGATGATAAAGAGAAGAAAAAGCAAAGGAAGAAGGAGGAGGAGAATGAAAGCAATGGAAGAAAAGGCAAATGAAGAAGGTGGAGGAGAGGGAAAGGCAAAGGAAGAAGGAAGAGGAGAATGAAAAGCAAAGGCAAATGAAGGGGGAGAAGAATAAAAAGCAAAGGCAAATAAAGAAGGAGAAGAGGGAAAGAAAAATAAAGAATAAGGAGGAGGAGGAGAAGGAAAGACAATTGAAGAAGAAGGAAAGACAAATGATGAAGATGGAAGAGGAAAGGCAAAGGAAAAAGCATCAGGATGAGAAAGAGAAAGAAATATAAAGGAAGGAGAAGGAGGACGAGGAAGAGAAAGAAAGGCAAAGGAAGGAGAAGGAGGATGAGGAAGAGAAGGAAAGGCAAATGAAGGAGAAGGAGGATGAGGAAGATAAGGAAAGAGAAAGAAAGAAGCAATAGGAGGAAGAAAAGAAAAGAGAAAAGAAAAACTAGGATGAAAAAGAGAAGGAAAGGGAAAGGAGAAAGCAGGATGAGGAAGAAAAGAAAAGGAAAAGGAAAAATAGGAGGAGAGAGAGAAGGAAATGGAAAGGAATAAAGAAATTGAAAAGCAGAGAAGGGAGGCGAAAGAGCAAAGGAAGGAAGAAGAAAAGTAGAGGATGGAGGGAGGGGATGAAGAGGAGAAAAGTGTGACCAAGGTACGTAAATCGATCTTGTCTGTCACGATTTACTGTGATAGCGATTACGATATAAAACTCAAAAAAAAAATTCAAATGACTTTGGATTCAGGTCAGATTCAGACTCAACCCGGACTCAACTGAGGCAACTGCCTCCCTCGCTGTCTCTTAAGGACAACGAGGCAAAGGGGGGGGGGGGGGGGGGGGGTGGGGGAGGTTCTCAAAACCTCCCTTTCCCCTCTTTGCTCTCTCGTCTCTTCTCTATTACCCTCACACTCCCTCGACTCTCTCCCCCCGATTCTCTCTCGTCTCCTCCCTGCATCTCTCTCGGCTCTCCTACTGTCGGGAGCGATGCAAGCGACCATTGATGAACCACTGTGAGCCCGCCGCCATCTGCGACCTTCCATCCGATAACTGACAGCCTGAAGCTCCTCCGGCAACTACCAGGTATGCCTTTTCTTTTCCCTTTCGTCGCCTCCTCTTCCTCTTTTCTTTTCTTCTCCCTGTCGTCGATAGACGGGGGCAAAAGCCCCTTCCCGTCAGTTGTTTACGATGAGGAAGGGCCATGCGATAGGGGCTTTATCCCTACCAATTGCCGACAAGTCGGCAGGGGTAAAACCCCTGCCACCTGTGAGGACGGTTTCGGCAGGGAGTTTTGGGGTCCCTGCCTGCCCTTTTGTCTCTACCAGGGAGGGTCGAGACCCCTCCCTGCCTCCTGTTCCTCTAAGAAACCAACAGGGGCCTTTGGTCTCTGTCTTGTTTCTCTGTTAAGCAAATTGATAGGGCCTTTGGCCCCTGCCTCCTCTCCCAAAAGCCGCAGGGGGGTGTTGGCCCCTTTGCCTCTCTCGCTCTGCTCATTTTCCTGGCAGGGGTCATTTGCCTCTTTTTACTGTTCTAGCAGGGGCCATCAGCGCCTGCCCTTTGTACTTTTCTAGCAGGGGCCATCAGCCCTTGCCCTTTGTACTTTTCCAGCAGGGGCGGATGGCCCTCTGCCCTTTTTTTAAATTTCCAGCAGGGGCCGAAGGCCCCTGCCTTTTTAAATAACGAGCGGGGGGCGATGGCCCTTGCACCTGTTCTTTTGGCTGCAAGAATCGTTCGGCCAAGCCCCAGCCCTATGTATAAGAGAAGTTGAGTCTTCTCCTTGTTTTTGCTTTTGTCTTGGTTGCATGTTAATATCGCATATTTGCAGTTACGACGGATTCTGCTCGCGCTCCGCGACCTGAGCCGTCAATTGTTTACACCCGTAGACGCTAGCAAGCTTGCAACTCTTCGAGGTAGGAAAAGATTGCATGGAGGACTTGGATAATTGAATTAAGTTCAATTAAACTAAAAACGATCATTAAATAAATAAATATATAAATATATAAATATATATTTATACGAGTATGCACTTAACTCAAGGATGCGGTTTCACGATCCTTGTCCTTTACTTTCTGTCATGTCTTTACTTGCCATCGTGTATTGTGTCGAGGCCTTTCGTTGCACTCCTGCTTACCGTCTTTATTTGTCGTCGCGCATTGCGTCGAAACCTTGCATTGCACTCCTGCTTACAGTCTTTACTTTGTCGTCGCGCTTTGCGCTTAGGCTATTGCTTTTGCATGTGTTGTTACTGCCTTGTTATTGCAGATGACACCCAGGTTTTCGCTCATTGCATACACTTTAGAGACATCCTCATGGAGGATGCAAGAGGCATTTACTGCTCTCCCTCTTACGACAAGAGTTGAGTCAAGAGCTTAGCATCTTATCATCGTCGAAGGAGAGGGATTCCTAGCAGGGATTTGAGTTTTTCGAGTACGCAGTCCTACAGACGATTTGGGGTTTTGTTGAGAAACTTGTATCCCATTTATTGAGGTTGGTATCAAGTCATGCGAGGCATGTAGATACCCCGATAGCAGATGAGATTCTAAAAAGTCGCATGCCAAATATTGGCACAAGCTGTTGACTGTTTTAAAGATAAAGAATGTCAAAAGTAAAGTTTGATAAACATTACATCTTTGTGAAACACTCCTGTTGAGGCTCCTATTGAGAAATTATACTCTTTTCATCCTAGAGTACTTGTAGTCATGCGCTACACTCTAGTACTACAATGATCGGATGAGACAGTCGTGTGACCTCGAATAGTGCTAAATGCACAATGTTGTAATCACTTAAATGGTGACTGATTCACCTTCACAGGCAAGATGCTCGAGTGATTTAAAGACCACAACATAGGATGGGTCGTTAGTTAAGCAACTCCTAACACACTCATCCGCTTCTTGTTGTCTGTCAAGGGAGAGAATAGAGCGGTATAAAACTCCAATGGACAGGTTGTTAACAACCACCCCACGGGCAATGATTCGGCCTCCTTAGTCATTGAAATTAAGGAAAAGGGGCTACAATAGTTAGCTCAACACTTCTGCAGAAGTTGGATGCATCTGTGGCACTACTTTTCAGCCTCTGAGGAATCCTCTCTCGGCTAAAGTCGTCCCCTTTAGAGCGGACTCAACTAGCTATGCGGGTTATTGAAAATACATAGAATAACAGACGCCCAAACTAGTCTCAGTTGTTTCTACGTTTTGCCTGCGCGTATCCGCAGGCCAGTAATATCGAAACATAAAGTTTGTTCACACTGGTTGTTGGGTCGTGAGACTCGCTTGCACTACTTACTTGCTTACACTACTTACTTGCTTGCACTACTTACTCGCTTATACTACTTACGCGCTTGCACTACTTACTCGCTTGCATTACTTACCTGTTTAACTGCATATCTACTTTAAACTGCTTAGCATACTAAATTAAATGTACATAATTCAGTTTCTTGTAGTCTCTCTTGTGCACCTACTAGTTTTTCGCAAAACTAACCCATTCCATGGGTATAAGTGATGATTAGGTACACCACGGGCGATGGCACGATGACAAGATGGCTTCAAGATTTTCTTCTTCCTACTCTTAGCTCGCGTCCTGGACGTTTTTGGTTTTGTAATAGATTTTCCTTGGGATATCCGAATTTTGTACTATTTGGAAACTTCTTTTAATGGAAGTGGCTTTTCCAAGTGTCTTGCAAGTAGCATAGTTTGTGTGTTTTGGTTTTTTTAGCTAACGCGCCCAAAGTTGTTAGTTTGCCTTTCTAAATTTAACAAAAGAATAGTCTTTCGCTGATTTCATAAACAAACTCTAAAGGAAAGAGATATTTTTAGTCTCTTGCCTGTTTTCTGAAAAGATTCACAAGTTTGAAATTTGAGGCGTTACAATTACTGTGTATAGCGATTAATGTGATAGCCATTACTATGTATAGCGATTACTGTGAACGATTTACTGTGATAAGTATTATTACGTATAACGATTACTGTGATAGCTATTACTATGAACGATTTACTGTTATAGGTACGATTATATATAATGATTACTGTGATAGCGATTACTATGATAGCGATTACTATGTATAACGATTACTATTATAACGAGTGTGCAATAATTATTATTTATAACAATTACTGTATATAACGACGTGTAGAAATACAAATGAAACTAATTTTGATTTGATACGAATAATATACTATTTTGTGTTACACGAAGGTTAGAAGAGAAGTAGAGCACCAGATGAAAAGTTCAGAGGGCAGTGTCAGTGGCATGTAGTTCTATTGTGGTATAAACAACTGGGCGAATATCAAAAGGATCAATTATGAAATATGCACTTCGGTGGCCTTCTCGACCAGCATTATTTTGAAACGTGCTGGAACACCATAACTCACCTGGTAAATAAGTGAAATCATAAGACGAACACATTCCAGTTTGATTCTTTTGAGATCACCATGACCCTAGAAGATGTGATGGAGATTACGGACCTTAAGTGCCATGAAAGTGTTGTCCTATTACGCGATTCAAACTATAACGCAAGGGACAAGTGCACGGCCCTTCTAGGAATGTCGATGGAGGGCTGGAGTCAATGTATTTCTGGTGGAAGCAATTCCACATCGATGAAAGTTTATTCTTTCCGTAATAAATGGGAACACCGGTCCGCTACATGTGCATTTGAAATTGCTGATCAAGAGTTGCACAACTTTCTTCTTTATTTTTTTGGACTTACTTTATTTTCTGATTTATCTGGTTCGAGGATAAGTTGACAACTATGCATGGGGTGTTGCTATGCTCGCACACTTGAATAGTCAACTTTACCGTGCAAGTAAGGGTAAAAAATTGTTGCAGGGTTTTGGCCATTTGTCCAGGTAATTGTTTATTACATATTTTATAGTTGTAGACTAAGATCGTTGAAGGTTATAGTTTTACTAATATATTGATTTTGTAGGCCTGGTTGTGAGAGCATATTGTTGCCTTGCGTCTTCAGTGTGACCCTGCGGTTTGTGGTTTCTTAAAGATCGGCTGATGGGCTAGAATAGATGTCAAGAAAGATAATGCTAAGTTCATTTTAGATGATCTACAATTAAATGAGGTAAATGGTTTAAAATCATTTACAATCATTTCAGTATTTATCATTCATTAGTATAAATCGTTGAAATGTTTAGCATTCTTAAGTAATCATCGTTGCATGATTTTGTCTTCATTAGTACAAATCATTCTAATGTTCAACATTCTTAAGTAATGATCATTACAAAATTTTGTATTTCTTAGTACAAATCATTATCGCTTTAGCATTTAACTTTTATTAGTGTAAATTGTTGTAATTATTAGCATTCTTAAGTAATGATCATTGCAGGATTTTGTATTCCTTAGTACAAATCGTTATCGCATATAAATTATTGTAATCATTAGCATTTGTAAGTAATGATCGTTATATGATTTTTTCATCGTTAGTACAAACTGTTATTGTTTTAGCATTTAACATTTGTTATTGTAAATCATTGTAATATGTAGCATTCATTAGTGTAAATTATTTTAATACAAAGCGCTCATTAGTAACAGTCATTGTAATATATTTAGTACTCGTTATTGTAAATCGTTGTAATATGTAACATTCATTAGTATAAATCATTTTAATATTTAACATTCATTAGCATGAATAATTATGTCTATACCTAAACCATAATCTCCAATATACAAGTTGTGTGAAAACCGTATGGAGATGGGAAGGACGAGGACCAAGAGGTTGTTGATCAGGTTGTGAGACTATCTGGCTGTTTAACAATTATAAAGTCGAGTTGCATCATGGTAGTCGAGTTCTCCTACAAGCTGGCTTGGAACAGTCTACCCCAAAGTAGCCTATGGAAGTGAGAAAAAAGATGAATAGTGGTGGGGCCAAGAACATGAATTGGCACAAACGCTTTAGAGAATAATTGGATAGCTGGAACAAATGAGGTGTTCCTGTCATAGCATATGATTATAAAGAATGACAATATGACCTCAACTATTTCAAAAAATATTGAGAACCCATGCGTCGAAATCTGGAGATTGAGAATAAGCAACGTGGAAATGTTGGGAACCGATGTGTCCCTCAAGTCTCCCATCATGTCATCTCCCAACATAGAAAACACGTCCATTGTGTCCCTCCGGCTACAACAATGATTCCCTCAGTTACAGTACACGATGAGGAGCAAACACAACTCACAAAAAGAAGGCAGTCTCCACCACAAGGTTGGAGATGTTGGAGAAGGAGAATAAGGAGTTACGGAAGTAGGTGTGGAATTTGGGGAGACAAATGTGGTCACAATATGATATACTGGTAGAGATGATGACCAATATTTATAATACGATCGAGGAAATCAAGAGGCCACCGAAGAAAGAGAGTCCACCAAGAAAAAGAAAGAGACGATTTGTATGTTATAGTCCATCTGAGTCGTCAAGTGCCATTGAATAAACATTATATAAATTTTTTATCCCGATATTTATTTATTGTAATTCTATAATTCTTTGTTGTAATTCTATAATTCTTTTTTGTAATGTGTCAGAAATAAATGTATAATTCCTTTTTTAATAAGCGTAACACACAAGTGTCACTGAACAAATCGTTGTAATGTTCAGCCTTCATAAAAAAAATCAAAGAAGCATTTAGTGTTGTGTAGTGCACAAATTATGAATTATTTTTATGAGCTATCTTTATATCATGATTTACACAAACATTGATAAAAGTCTGAAATGATTTGTACGTATAAAGACTACGTACTATCGAGATTTGCTTGATTCTGATTGTCTTGCAACCAGTTCTATAAGAGATTGTGATTTATTTTTTATAGAAGGTGTTCTATCACGATCTGCACAACCATCCCACCAAAAACCATCAAATAATCTAACCAAATCCATTTGAATATCCTATTGCGATTTGCCTTTATGAGCTTTATCTAAGCGAACAATATGTTCTATCGCGATTTACACAATGACTGATTCATAAATGCCAGAAAAGAAAAATAAACAAATTGACACGATGTTTAGATAACTTCAACAATACAGACATCATTGTGTAAATCGCTCTGGGACAATATCTGGTATAACAATTCAAATACATTATATGCACAACGATTTGTCTCATCGCGATTTACACAATGACTGCTAAAAGGCGAAAAGTAGAAAGAAAAAATAAATCGACATGATGTTTATTGGTGAAGTATAATTCTTGGTAACTTGATAAATACAAATCGACTTAGAACCACAATTCTTTAAGTTTTATAATATAATAATATTTTTTCTATCACGATTTGCTTTTACAAACTATGTCTATGTGAACGATATGTCCTATCGCGATTTACACAATGATTGATTCATAAAAGGTAGAAAAGAAAAATAATAAACAAATCGACACGATGTTTAGACTTAGTAAACTATAAACTGTGACTGAGTTGCAAATCAATTTCACTGTAACGATATGTGCTATCATGATTTGCTTGATACCGATTGTCTTATCTCGAATTACTTTTACGAGCTTTATCTATGCGAACAATATGTCCTATCATGATTTACACAATGACTGATTCATAAAAGGTGGAAAAGAAAAACAATAAACAAATTGACACGATGTTTAGACTTAGTAAAGTACAAATTAAGGTAACTTCAATGATACATCATGATCAATGGTTTGGCCTAGATACAATACATGACCATCATCATCAAAGAAAATAGACATCATCATCAGTGTCACCCCCACGTCCAAATAGTGATGTGCTTCGAATGCAATTCAGGTGGGCATGAAATCCAGCTTGGTAGTGCAAAAAACTTTGAGGTGGAGCTGACGAAGTTGCATATGGTATGGATTCCAACAAACAAAGAAGATGGAGCCCGCACGACTATAGCATATTTGTCATGAAGTATATCGAAGATTAAACAAATATTTTTTCAACTGCGAAGGATGGTTTGCGAACGATGAAAGGTTCGACAGTAGGAATATATCAAATAGATGGTCATCAGCATCACCCCCTGTCTATCATACAGAATATCTATGCTTGCTCCGGTATGGTGACAATAATTGAGCATGATTATGGTCGTTATATTCTGCGTAAGCTTCAATATACTTCACGATAAATACGCCACAGTCGTATATGTAATGAATATATTGATGTATACACAGAAGATAACCACCATAATCATCATCAAAGATTATACAATTTTTTTCTCATGGCATAAAACAACTATGGTATCAACATCAAACCACATCTATCAAGCACAGGTAGAAGAAACACAGAAGAACAAAGAAGAAAGAAAAAGACAAGGACAAAGAAGAAGAAGAAGAAGAAGAAGAAGAAGACGAAGGTGGAGGAGAAAGAAGATGAAGAAGAAGTTGCGTTGTCGCAGAAAAGAGGAAGATAGGTTAAATAGATTAGGGTTTTTGACTTTAACAACGGGCCAGGTAGGATAGGGTTTTGCATAGAATAGGGTTTTACACAGATCTATATTAGGTTTTACAAACATAACGATATCGTTCACAAAGACAAACAAAGTCATATCGTTGTTGTGGTAACTTCATAAATATAAATCGATGTCCTGATAATTATTTATTGGAATTCTATAATTCTTTGTTATAATTCTATAATTCTTTTCTGTAACGTGACATTCTATAAGTGTATAAATCTATTTTAATAAGTATAGCACACAAATGCCACTAAACAAATCGTTGTAATGATCGACCTTCGTAAATAAAAATTAAACAAGCGTTTAGCGTTGTGTAGTGTGAAAATTATGATTTGCTTTTACGAGTTGTGTTCCTATTGTGATTTACACATTGATTGATAAAAAGCTGAAATGATTTGCATAAATATTGATAAAAGGTTGAAACAATTTGTACGTATAAAGGTTACGTGCTATCGCAATTTGCTTGATACAGTTTGGCTTGCAACCAGTTCTATAATAGATCTTTATTTGTTTTTTATAAAAGGTGTTCTATCACGATTTGTACACCCATTTTTTATAGAATTTAGGGTTTAGGGGTTTAGGGGTTTAGGATTTAGGATTTATGATTTAGGGTTTAGGGTTTAGAGTTTTATGTTGTAGGGTTTAGGGTTTTAGGGTTTAGGATTTAGGTTTTACGGTTTTATGTTGTAGGGATTAGGGTTTAAGGTTTAGGGTTTAGGTTTTGGGGTTTAGGGTTTAGAGTTTAGGGTTTTAGGGTTTTATGTTGTAGGGATTAGGGTTTAGGGTTTAGGGTTTTAGGGTTTAGGTTTGGGGTTTGGGGTTTAGGTTTAAGGTTTAAGGTTTAAGGTTTTTGGGTTTTACGGGTTGAGGGATTTAGAATTTTGGGTTTAGGGTTTAGGTTTAAGGTTTTTGGTTTTTAAGGGTTTAGGGATTTAGAATTTAGGGTTTAGGGTTTTAGGGTTTACGATGTAAATTGGGTTTGGATTTCATGATAGCTAAATGGGTCTCACAACCAACACAATCCAATCACCCCCTACTTAAACCCATTACACAATCGGGATTTACGTTGACAAGCTTTGTCTATGTGAACGATATATCCTATCGTGATTTATACAATGACTGATTCATAAAAGGCATAAAAGAAAAACAATAAACAAATCAAGACGATATTTAGACTAGATAAAGTAAAATTTGAGGTAACTTCATAAATATAAATTGATTTACAACTTGATACCAATTTAAGTAACAACTGCAAATCAATTTCACTGTAATGATTTGTCCTATCGCGATTTGCGTTGACGAGTTTTGTCTATGTTAATGATTTGTCCTATCGTGATTTACACAATGACTGCTAAAAGACGAAAAAGAGAAAGAAAAAATAAATTGACACGATGTTTATTGGTAAAGTATAAATCTAGTTAACTTGATAAATATAAATCGACTTATAACCAAAAGACTTTAAGTTTCATAATATAACAATTATTTGAAATTCCACTAGAGGGGGGGGTGAATAGTGAAATATGATAATGATTGATAAAATAAAATAATTAAGCAATAAGGCACAACACATAAAACACAGAAGTTATACTGGTTCGGTCAATATCCAGACCTACATCCAGTCCCCAAGCAAACCACTTGAGATTCCACTATAACATCCGAGTTACCGGATAAATAGTACAACACCCTCTTCCCAAGAGGTCTTCTTCTCTCAACAGAGAAGGGGCACACCCTCTTACCAAGAGGTCTTCTTCTCTCAACAGAGAAGGGCAACACCCTCTTTCACAGAGGTCTACTTCTTTAAACAAAGAAGGAATACAGTGAATAACAGAGTTACAATACTTCCTATAGAACCTTCAGAATGATATGAATGCACGAATGAAGGATTCTAAGAATGTTCTGTTTGTCACTCAGAGGATACTCTTTGTCAAAGAGCTGAACTTGACTTTTTCTCTTTTCGTTCTTTTTCTTTTTCTCTTTCTTTTTCAAGGCTCTCTTTTCAAATCACGAATAGAAATTTTTCTCTTTGTAAGCTCACACATCTATTTCATTCCATTGTTTGAATAGTTTATTTGTGTGTGTTTATATAGCTTATAAAAAGTAGTCGTTACATTTTGGAATTGTAACTTTTTGAAATGTGAAATGTTAGGTCATTTCAAAAACATCTTTTAGAGAAGTTCGAGAATGCCTTTTTCCATAAAGGTGAAATAGAGGGTACACTAGTCGTTGTAATATTTTAGGTAATACATATTTTATGTAAAAAGTCTATTTCTTACAATAGTACATTGAACGTTGGGTTGTAGTTTTGTCTTTATTCTAATTAATGATTTGAGGTACATTAGTACTTATTTACTTTAAATGAGTGTAAGTACTATGAGTGCTTTGAGATATTTATTTGTACATAGTCATGTCAAGTGTTTTCTTTATGTTGTGTATTTCAAAGTCTCCAGAGAGAATGAGGACCAAAAAGAAGGTCGACATTCTTTGAGAAGGATATTTAACAAGGATTTGTTACAGAAGGCATTTAATGCTTTGTAGAGAGAATGATGACTTCAAGTAAGTCGACATTCTATGGTTATGAAAAAAGGTAACTAGAGTCCTTTTAAAAACATATTTTATTTGTTTTTCTTATGTGTAGCCGATTTATGTTTTTGTCTTCTTCTTGTATTAAGAAATATTTCATTAAAGAAGATAACTAAAGTCTTTTCAAAAACATATTTTATTTGTTTTTCTTATGTAGTCGATTTTATGTTTTTGTCTTCTTCTTATAAAAAATATTTCTTTAAAGAGGGAAACTAGAGTCTTTTCAAAAACATATTTTATTTGTTTTTTCCATGTAGTCGATGTTATGTTTTTGTCTTTTTCTTACATTCCTTTTTTCATGTTGTCTTATATATAGTGTAAGGTACAATGACAAAATGTCTTTTTCATAAAAGGTTGTAAGAAGGTACAATTATTATATGACAAAATATCTTTTTCATAAAAGGTTGTAAGAAGGTACACTTATTGGTTTTCAAAAAGGAACCTTTTGAAACTATCGTATACTTTTATGATATAGTGTTTATGAATGAGTATGTAATATGCAATATGCAAGTTTCTGAAGGTTCTGTTACATATGACTCTAAAGAAGAAAAAAATCTTCATCTTGAGGTAGCCGATCTCTTCATTTGAACTTTAGGAAAGCATGACTCATCAAGCTTTTTCTTCAAGGAGTATGATTGCACCATAGTTGTACTTGAACAGGAAGTCTCCATCCTTATTGGGTGAGATATCCTTGCATCAAATACTCGTTAGATTTATGGCAAAACATATTCAGTCATAATATAACATTATTTCAAGAGAACATATTATCATATCATATAAAATCAAATGAGACAGTGTATCATATTATGTGACATCAAAACCGAGTTTCTCAACATTCTCCCCCTTTTTGATGATGACAAAATATGCTCTCCCTGTCAAAAAGACATTATGCATAGAAATAATAATATGATAAAAAAGTGAAATAATGTTTAAAGAGAGAATATTTCTTCAATAATGGAGACAGGTTTTCTCACCCTTTGTCATGGACAAAAAGGAGGGATCAGAGTAAGAAAGTTATTACAGACCAAATATATATAAAAAATGAGTCTATCTCGAAGGTGGAGAAGGTGAAGGTGGTCGGTTGGCGCGATTCCGCTTGCGAGTCTGCTGCAACAGGGCTTGATTACGAAGGATTTGATCCTGAGTTTGCTCGATCGAATGTTGAACCAAAAAAAAGAGTGATTGATCTTGAAAATAATGACCTAATAAAACAAGCAACTTTTTACTCTATGTGGAGGGATTCTAAATTCGTGAATGGAGAGTTAAGGACAAAAAAAAAGATGATATGGATATGTAGAGAAGAGAGAAAGGTGATAAAGGACAACATTTACTTGATTAAGATATGACATAAAGTAGAGGTAGAATAAATAAAGGTTTGCTTGGAGACAAGACTTTAATGATTCTCGATTTTAGTGAGATATACAATAAGAGAGAGGCAAGGTCACGGATGGAAAGAAAAGTCATGATTGCTTATTTAATATAGAAATAGTTTTTATGGAAATAGGTCATAGGGTGATCATGTGATGTGTACTTTGAAAGATATGACATTTTAAATAAAAGAGTGCCTTAAAAAAATGTTTCATGATTAATGTGTTTTCATATTTGTAATTTTTATGAGTATACGTAGATATGAGAAGTACACATTTGGACTTTGACTAGTGGTAAAAGAGATGATGAGACAAAAAGGAGAAAGAGTCAAAAGTATGTAAGAATTGATAAATGATAGATTAAAAATAAGAATAGACATGGAGGAGTCGGATTCAAAAATATATAATAAAAAATGTATTCGAGAGATGAAATGAGGAGACAAGGAAATATTTATGAGTGAAGAGTAATAATTGTGAGTTGTCATAGAGAGAAATGAGATGACATATATGGATTTTTGTGTAGGATAAAGAAGTAATAAAAAAAACATGATTGATATGAATTATTGTTTATATTCTTAAAGAAGCTCGATTTGAGGAAGTTCATAGTTATTAGAGAATAAGGTTAAGTTTTAAACAAGAATTGACGAGAATGGAGGCTCAATTTGTATATGAGAGAGATGATAATAGATAGTTTGTTGGGATATGATATAACAAATGATATAGTAAAAACAATTTACGTGAGAATATGGCAACTAGATCTTTTAGAAAAAGGTAAAAGGACCAAAAAGAGTCATTCGATTCTAACTAATGAAAAGTATGAGTTCTCATAAACTAAGTAGAGAGGTGAATCGTAAAAAAAAATAATAAAGGAGTTGAGTGATGTGAACATTGTTATGATACCTTTTAATATAATTTTAATTTTTTTTTTTTTTTTTTATGGATATGAGAGAAAGGAGATAGGACAAGGAGTTATAACGGATGTGTACTTGAAAGATGACAAGTTGAAAGACATAAAGAATGTGTCTTATAAGAATATGAAGAGCACGTGAATATGGAAACTTAGTTTGACTAACAAAAATCGATAAGAAGGAAAGCTATTTAAGATTTAAACAAAACTTATAAGAGGTAATAAGTGTGATTAATTTATAAGTCACTTAGTTTGCATATTCCTAGTTCTCTTCTAATTCGTGTGAAGTCTTCATGTTTTAATGGTTTAGTGAATATGTCTGCTAACTGTTGATTAGTGGGTATGAATTCTAGTTTAATTATGTTGTTTAAGACTTGTTCTCTTAAGAAGTGGTGTCTTATTTGAATGTGCTTAGTTCGTGAGTGTAAAATAGGATTCTTAGATAGGTTTATAGCACTTGTATTATCACATAAAATAGTTATGTTTTCAAAATTTAAACCAAAATCTTTTAAAGTTTGTTTCATCCAGATGACTTGTGTACAGGCTAGGCTAGCAACAATGTATTCAGCTTCAGTAGTTGATAATGATACACAGTTTTGTTTCTTACTGAACCATGATACTAGTGAGTGCCCTAGCATGTGACATGTTCCACTTGTGTTTTTTCTGTCAGATTTACTTCCAGCAAAGTCAGCATCGCTGTATGAGATTAGATCAAATGTAGAGGATTTTGAATAGAATAATCCAAAATCAACTGTCTTTTAAATATCTCATTATTCTTTTTACAACTTTAAGATGTGATTCTTTTGGATTTGACTGAAATCTAGCACACAAGCAAACACTGAACATTATATCTGGACGGCTAGCAGTTAAATAAAGAAGTGATCCTATCATACCTCGGTATACCTTTGTATCAACAGACTTACCATCTTTATCTTTGTCCGACACAGTAGTAGTGCTCATAGGAGTAGATTTTGAAGCAGTTGAGTTCATGTTGAACCTCTTCAGAAGTTCACGAGCATACTTAGATTGGTTGATGAAAACTCCATCCTTGGTTTGCTTAATATGCAGTCCAAGAAAATAGGTGAGTTCTCCCATCATACTCATTTCGAATTCCTTCTGCATGGACTTAGTAAAATCTTCACAGAGAGTGCTGTTAGAAGATCCAAAGATGATGTCGTCGACATAAATTTGAACAATTAGGGTATGATTATTCACTACTTTGACAAATAGTGTAGAATCTGCTTTGCCAACAGAAAAACCAGTTTTTAATAAAAAGGTTTTAAGTCTTTCGTACCAAGCACGAGGTGCTTGTTTTAAACCATACAAAGCACGTTTGAGTTTAAAAACATGATCTGGGTATTGTTCATTTTCAAATCCTGGAGGTTGTTTTACATAGACTTCTTCATTTATAAAACCATTTAAGAAAGCACTTTTAACATCCATTTAAAATAATTTGAAATCCATATAGCTTGCATATGCTAAGAGCATTCTAATAGATTCAAGTCTAGCAACAGGAGCAAATGTTTCATCAAAGTCAATACCTTCCTCCTGGTTGTATCCTTGAGCTACTAGTCTGGCCTTGTTTCTTATAACATTACCTGTTTCGTCTAGATTGTTTCTGAAGATCCATCTTGTCCCAATGATTGGATGATCCTTTGGTCTAGGTACAAGATCCCAAACGTCATTTCTTTGGAATTGATTCAGTTCTTCAGTCATGGCTAGCATCCAGAACTCATCAATGATGGCTTCATCAATCTTCTTTGGTTCAAGTTGAGAAATGAATGCCATGTTTGCAATCCGTTCTAGCTGAGCTCTAGTTTGAACCCCCTTTGTTAGTTCTCCCAAAATTTGCTTTTGAGGATGATCTTTGATATCGACAAAGGTTCTTTGGTGATCATCTTCATTAGACTTAGCTGTGTTATCTAAAAATAAATTTGTACTTTCAACATCATCATCATTAGTTTGTATATGAACAGATTGATCAATAGATTCACAAAAACTAACATGCATAGATTCTTCAATAGTATTATGACTCTTATTGAAAACTCTGTATGCTTTACTATGACTTGAATATCCTAAGAATATGCCTTCAACAGATTTAGCATCAAACTTATCCAGGCTATCTTTTGTGTTTAGGATAAAACATTTACATCCAAAGACTTTGAAATAGTCTATTCTTGGAGTTCTGTCATAGAATAGTTCATAGGGAGTTTTATTTAATAAGGGTCTAATGAGAACTCTATTTGTTATGTAGCATGCAGTATTAACAGCTTCTGCCCAAAAAGATTTTGCAAGATTATTGTGTTGGAGCATAGTCCTGGCAGATTCTTGAAGGGTTCTATTCTTTCTTTCTACTACACCATTTTGAGGTGCAGCTCTAGGAAAGACAAAGTTATGAGAAATACCATGCAAGTTACAAAAATTTTCGAAGAGTTCATTTTCAAATTCTCCTCCATGGTCACTACGGATTTTAACAATAGAACAAGATTTTTCGTTTTGTAATTTTTTACATAAGATTTCAAACTGACAAAACGTGTCACTTTTGTTTTTCAAAAATATTACCCAAGTAAATCTTGAGTAATCATCTACAATGACAAAAGCATATCTATTATGATTAAGGCTAGCTACCTTAGAAGGACCAAAAAGGTCTAGGTGGAGAAGCTCTAAAGGTCTTTTACTTGAAATGACATTTTTTTATTTGAAAGAAGATTTTGACAATTTTCCTAATTGACATGCATCACAAAAATAATCCTTTTTAAAAGATATGTTGGGTAACCCACGTACTAACTTATCTTTAGCTAGTTTAGACATGTATTTAGAATTGACATGACCCATTCTCATGTGCCATAGATGTTGAGTGTCATTATTAGCTATGAGGCAATGTTCTGTGATGTTTTCTAGGTATAGTTCATATATATTATTCTTTCTTATACCTTTTAAGATGATGTTTTCATTGGTGTCAGCTATGAGGCATGCATCATGATTAAAGCTAACATTATAACCTGTGTCACACATTTGACTGATACTTAGTAGGTTATGTTTTAAGCCTTTAACAAGGAGAACGTCTTTGATAAGAGGTTTGTCTATGTTACCAATATTTCCAATACCAATTATCAAACCTTTGTTGTTGTCTCCAAAGGTGACGGTTCCTCCTTCTTTATGATGAAGAACAGCAAAAAGGTCTGGATGTCCTGTCATGTGCTTTGAACATCCACTATCTAGTATCCATCTGTTCTTCTTCTTTGGAGCCTGCAAAACATTAAGTAAATCTCCTTTTTGGTACCCAATCGGGTCCTTTTTTGTTAGACTTTGGAACCCATATCCATTTGGATTTGGGTTTGTCTATCTCTTTAGAGGAGTTAAAAAGATTATCATTATAATACTCCTTATTTGGTTCAGATGAACTTTTCACAAACGTGGTTTTTTGATTTATACAAGAAGGTTTTTTGAAATGAGAATAGCCAATACCATTCTTGTAAAAAGAGACCTTCTGAGAGGATAAGAGTTTATCCAAGTTCTCTTTACCTTTAGTAAACTTGAAAACCGTTTTCATGAGGTTCTCAGTTTTACTTTTTAGCTCTGAAATTTCTATTTGCATATTTTTAGTTTTGGAGCTAGTAGAAGAAATTTCAGACATAAGCAAAAGATTTTTCTTTTTCAACTCAAAATTTTCACTGCTGAGTTTTTCATTCTCTTGAGAAAGCTTTAAATTTTCAGATTTTAAAACTTTATTTTTGAAACTCAATTTTCCAGATTCTTCAAATAGTT
Source organism: Nuphar pumila (assembly GCF_984573655.1). Lineage (NCBI taxonomy): Eukaryota > Viridiplantae > Streptophyta > Magnoliopsida > Nymphaeales > Nymphaeaceae > Nuphar > Nuphar pumila. The sequence continues at coordinate 53,142,804 of NC_143254.1, forward strand.
CTTGAAAAGCATCTAGAAGTTCTTCAAAGGAAAAATCAGAGATTTCACTTACCGAATTTTCATTTGCCATGAAGCACATATTTGCAGTTTCGGCTTCATCATCACTTGACTCTTCACTAGTGGATGGTTCTGAATCATCCCATTGAGCATGAAGAGCCTTTTTCTTGAAGAACCTCTTCTTTGGTTCCTCAGTTTTGGACTTTCTTTTGAGAAGGGGACAGTCACGTTTTAAGTGGCCTGGCTTATTACACTGAAAGCACATGGGATCTTCTTTAAGATCTTTTCTTTCCTTGTGCCTGTTTGGAAGCCGGTTCCTTCTCATGAAGCGCTGGAATTTTCTGGTAAGTAGCGCAATTTCTGATTCTTTATCTGAGTCTTCATTCTCAGATAGGGCTGGGAAAGCTAGAGTTTTCTTTACTGGTTGCTCTTCTTCCCTTCTTTTTTTCATGTGGACTTCATAGGCCATAAAATTGCCTATTAAGTCGTCCATTGTAAGTTTAGATAAATCTTGAGCTTCTTCAATAGCAGTAGTCTTTTTCTCCCAATCAGTTGTGAGAGATCTCAAGATTTTCTTCACCTTTTCAGTTTGGGAATATGTTACACCCAGAGATTTCAGATCATTGGTGATGTTGGTGAATCTGGTAAACATCTCTGTGATGGGTTCATCTTTGTTCATTTTGAACAACTCATATTTTCTAACAAGAGATGATATTTTGGCTTCTTTTACTTTGTTGGTTCCTTCATGAATGACCTCCAAAGAATGCCAAATGTCATATGCAGATTCACATATAGATATTTTGTTGAATTCATTCTGATCAATGGCACAATATAAAGCATTCATAGCCTTTGCATTTAGGTTTGCCATTTTCTTTTCTTCATCAGACCATAAGTTATAGTCTGCGGATGAAGATGTGTATGGATGCTCAACACTTTTCCATACAGCAAAGTCTATGGATTTGAGAAAGATAGCCATTCTGCACTTCCAATATCCATAGTTGGAGCCATTGAAGAAAGGAGGACGAGATGCGTGTTGACCTTCAATATCACGAGCATAAGAGGTAGATGCCATTTGTGCTGGAAGACTTGTTACGTCGAAACCAGCAAACCTGCTCTGATACCAAATGAAATTCCACTAGAGGGGGGGTGAATAGTGAAATATGATAATGATTGATAAAATAAAATAATTAAGCAATAAGGCACAACACATAAAACACAGAAGTTATACTGGTTCGGTCAATATCCAGACCTACATCCAGTCCCCAAGCAAACCACTTGAGATTCCACTATAACATCCGAGTTACCGGATAAATAGTACAACACCCTCTTCCCAAGAGGTCTTCTTCTCTCAACAGAGAAGGGGCACACCCTCTTCCCAAGAGGTCTTCTTCTCTCAACAGAGAAGGGCAACACCCTCTTTCACAGAGGTCTACTTCTTCAAACAAAGAAGGAATACAGTGAATAACAGAGTTACAATACTTCCTATAGAACCTTCAGAATGATATGAATGCACGAATGAAGGATTCTAAGAATGTTCTGTTTGTCACTCAGAAGATACTCTTTGTCAAAGAGCTGGACTTGACTTTTTCTCTTTTCGTTCTTTTTCTTTTTCTCTTTCTTTTTCAAGGCTCTCTTTTCAAATCACGAATAGAAATTTTTCTCTTTGTAAGCTCACACGTCTATTTCATTCCATTGTTTGAATAGTTTATTTGTGTGTGTTTATATAGCTTATAAAAAGTAGTCGTTACATTTTGGAATTGTAACTTTTTGAAATGTGAAATGTTAGGTCATTTCAAAAACATCTTTTAGAGAAGTTCGAGAATGCCTTTTTCTATAAAGGTGAAATAGAGGGTACACTAGTCGTTGTAATATTTTAGGTAATACATATTTTATGTAAAAAGTCTATTTCTTACAATAGTACATTGAACGTTGGGTTGTAGTTTTGTCTTTATTCTAATTAATGATTTGAGGTACATTAGTACTTCTTTACTTTAAATGAGTGTAAGTACTATGAGTGCTTTGAGATATTTATTTGTACATAGTCATGTCAAGTGTTTTCTTTATGTTGTGTATTTCAAAGTCTCCAGAGAGAATGAGGACCAAAAAGAAGGTCGACATTCTTTGAGAAGGATATTTAACAAGGATTTGTTACAGAAGGCATTTAATGCTTTGTAGAGAGAATGATGACTTCAAGTAAGTCGACATTCTATGGTTATGAAAAAAGGTAACTAGAGTCCTTTTAAAAACCTATTTTATTTGTTTTTCTTATGTGTAGCCGATTTATGTTTTTGTCTTCTTCTTGTATTAAGAAACATTTCATTAAAGAAGATAACTAAAGTCTTTTCAAAAACATATTTTATTTGTTTTTCTTATGTAGTCGATTTTATGTTTTTTTCTTCTTCTTATAAAAAATATTTCTTTAAAGAGGGAAACTAGAGTCTTTTCAAAAACATATTTTATTTGTTTTCTCCATGTAGTCGATGTTATGTTTTTGTCTTTTTCCTACATTCCTTTTTTCATGTTGTCTTATATATAGTGTAAGGTACAATGACAAAATGTCTTTTTCATAAAAGGTTGTAAGAAGGTACAATTATTATATGACAAAATATCTTTTTCATAAAAGGTTGTAAGAACGTACACTTATTGGTTTTCAAAAAGGAGCTTTTTGAAACTATCGTATACTTTTATGATATAGTGTTTATGAATGAGTATGTAATATGCAATATGCAAGTTCCTGAAGGTTCTGTTACATATGACTCTAAAGAAGAAAAAAATCTTCATCTTGAGGTAGCCGATCTCTTCATTTGAACTTTAGGAAAGCATGGCTCATCAAGCTTTTTCTTCAAGGAGTATGATTGCACCATAGTTGTACTTGAACAGGAAGTCTCCATCCTTATTGGGTGAGATATCCTTGCATCAAATACTCGTTAGATTTATGGCAAAACATATTCAGTCATAATATAACATTATTTCAAGAGAACATATTATCATATCATATAAAATCAAATGAGACAGTGTAGCATATTATGTGACATCAAAACCGAGTTTCTCAACATTATTTGTCCTATCATGATTTTCTATTACGAGCTTTGTTAATGTGAATGATATATTAAGAAAAATAATAAACAAATCAACACAACGTTTAGACTTAGTAAACTATAAATCAAGATTTAGTTGCAAATCAATTTCACTGTATTGATACGTGCTATCGCGATTTGCTTGATATGTCCTATCACATTGACTAGTTTTATAAAAGATAGATGAAATGATGTTTTTTAATTTAATTAATGTGCAATGCAATTTATTTGCACGTGGTTTTTGAAAATGAGCGGCATGTGAAACGATGTTTCCTTTATATATGAATGACATATTGCACAAGTTTAGGAAGGTGTCGTTGTACTTTGCTTCATGATTAAGGAACAAATGAACTGATGTTTCATTTATAAACGACTTGTTCGTGAATCAAACATATAATTGCTTCATTACAAAGGGGGTATCGATGTCGAGGAAGGAGACAATGATAGCTACACGGCCAACGATGGTGAGGAAGGAGACAACGATATCTACATGGCTAGCGATGACGAGAAAGGAGACGACGACAGCTACATGACCTATGATGGCGAATCAGGCATATATTGTCTAAACTTTGTGATAAGTTTTTTCAAAATTTGTCTCTTTTATGATGTATATTCAATTTGTGTTGTGTACTATAGAAAGGAATTTCAATATCGTTTATTAAATATTCTGCTAATGTCAGTGAAACATGCACAAAAGCGGTGCTCAAAAACTCAGCAAAGAGCTCCAAGATAACATCAATCAGCTGCAAGATGAATTTGCAGAAGGAAACACTATCAATAATTTTGTATGTATGAAACCACTATCAGTTATATATTTACGTATGCCATGGGTATGTATGTTAACATGTGTTGCAATAGACTATATCCAATTTTGTTATGTATATTCAAAGCAACGCAACAACCAATACTAGACACGTCGTCATCCCTTATTTTATGGTATATCGATTCTCTTATATGTTTATTTTCTTTTTTTATTTACTCTTGTTGTTTCGTGTTTTAACCTTACTATTATCACTGTTTCGTTCAACAAAGTTTCATCCGCCGAATGTCATACTCCATTAGATTTCAAGATGGACTACCATGCTGGGGTAACGATGATTATTGTGGAGACTTTTGGTCAAGTGAAAAGGTAAGTGAAGAAACCTCTTGTCCAAGGTTTAGGCATAATAGTCTTAACATGATTTGTACTATCGATTTATAAGATATTGTATCATTTTATAGATATTGATTCCTACACTCTGGCAAACTTATGAGCATTGGGTCTTATATGTGATGAATTTACAGAAAAAACAACTATGGTGCTACAACTCATTGGACTTTCAAAATGGTGTACAACGTGACATTATGCATTTAGTAAGTTTTTATCTATAAGTGTATCATATCTTATACGATGGCTCAGAATTTACTCACTTCTGCATTAACCGCAGGAGAGATTTGTCAAAGACGTTTTGGGTATCGACATTGGCGAGTGGAGGTTTCGCTCAGCACACGATGCTCTTTTACAAAATAATGGCATCAATTATGGCATATTTATAATAAAGTATATTAAAGCAATATACAATGGACGAGAACCTGATTTCGATGTTGTATGCTCTACACTTAAACATGTTTTATTATCCTCTATTATTGGGGACTCAATTTATATATTGGTGTCACATTACCTTTTTTTTGCAGGATGATATACTTGGATTCTGCACAGAACTATGCAAAAAATTGATAAAGTTTCTAATTGCAGAAGAGAAAAAAACTCAACCGACAAGAATACCTAGAAGGCAACGAACGACGTGACCCCCCAGGAGTAATATGATGTACAAAGACATCTAACAAATTTTGTAAACTGTATATACAAATTTTGTATACAAATTTTATAAGACTGTGTATACAAATTATGTAAATTTCACTGGGTTGAAATAAAATTTTAATTTTACTAAACATGCCAATAAATTGCACTGTTATTTATAGCAAAGGCAAATCATTGTCTCTGACATTGACGTCATTTTATAAATCGCTATAGGACACTGTCTTGTATAACAATTCAAGTACAGTATATGTATAAGGATTTGTCTTATCGTGATTTACACAATGACTGATAAAAGGCAAAAAAGATAAAGAAAAACTAATTGATACGATGTTTATTGGTGAACTACAAATCTAGGTAACTTGATAAATACAAATCAACTTACAACCAATATTCTTTAAGTTTCATAGAATAACAGTATTTGTCCTATCGTGATTAGCTTTTACAAGCTTTGTCTATGTGAACAAATCATTGTTATGTTCGCCCTTCGTAAATGAAAATCGTAAAAGTGATTAGCGTTGTGTATAGTGAAGATTATGATTTGCTTTTACGGTCATTCTGTCGCGATTTGCAAAAAATTGATAAAAGTATGAAACAATTTGTACGTATGAAGGCTACATGCTATAACAATTTGTACGATATGTTCTATAGCGATTTACATAATGATTGATTCAACAGTACAAATTGATGACCCATTTAGAATTAGTAAAGTATAAATTGAGATAACTTCAATGATACAAATCAAGTTAACTTCTTAAATAGAAATCGATTTCGTTCACAAAGACAAATAAAGACATATCGTTATTGCGATAACTTCATAACTACAAATCCACATGATTTACAACCATATTCATTTATAAAAAATATTAGTATTTAGTTACAATACATCATGACCAATGGTTTGACTTAGATACAATACATGACCATCATCATCAAAGAAGACAAATATCATCACCAGTATAAAACCCACATCCAAATAGTGATGTGCTTCTAATGCAATTCAGGTGTGGAAAACTATTTACGGGAGGACATTTCTGTCAAACACATTTTTAGAGACTCCCATTTTTATAAAAGAAATCACCAAAACATCCATATTGTTCATCGTTGAGTTCATTTCTTGTTGCAAAGTGATTCTATGTGCAACTGAGGATACATTATCTCCAAGCAAACAAACTCATTAGTAATGGCAGCCCACTGCACCATTTGGCAAATATTTTTCCAACTGTGAATTGGTGTGCACTACTTTAGAGAGAAGTATGGATCCCTCACCACTGTAGCATACTTGTCTTGAAGTATATCAAAAATTAAGGAGAATATTTGTGTTTGCTTCGATATGGCGACAACGATTGAGGATGATTATGGTCGTTATATTCTGCGTGAGCTTCGAACCCCATCTATGAAGCACGTGTAGAAGGAACACAGAAGAACAAAAGAAGAAAGAAAAATACAAAGAAGAAGAAGAAGAAGAAGAAGGAGAAGGAGAAGGAGAAGGAGAAGAAGAAGACGAAGGCGGAGGAGAAAAAAAAAGAAGAAGTTGCGCTGCCATAGAAAAGAGGAAGAGAGGTTAAATAGATTAGGGTTTTAGACCTGGACAACGAGTCGGGTAGGATTTTACATAGAATAAGGTTTTACATAGATCTATATTAGGGTTTTACAAACATATCGATATCATTATCGCGGTAACTTCATAAATACAAATCAACGTCCTGATAATTATTTGTTAAGATTCTATAATTCTTTGTTGTAATTCTATAATTTTTTTCTATAACATGACATTCTATAAGTGTATAAATCTATTTTAATAAGTGTATCACACAAATGCCACTTAATAAATCATTGTAATGATCGACCTTCGTAAATAAAAACTGAACAAGCGTTTAGCATTGTGTACTATAAAAATGCCACGGATTTGCTTTTATGAGTTGTGTTCTTATCGTGATTTACACAATGATTGATAAATAGTTAAAATAATTTGCACAAACATTAATAAAAAGATGAAACGATATATACGTATAAAGACTACGTATTATTGCGATTTGCTTGATTCCGATTGTCTTTCAACCAGTTCTATAAGAGATCACGGCTTGTTACGTTACACAATGATTTACAATATAAATTACGATTTGTTCGTATGAAGGTTAGGTGCTATTGCGATTTGCTTGACACCGATTGGCTTGCAACCAATTATAATTTATTATGTAACGTAACATTCTATGATTATATTATTCTTTCTATAATAAATTGTGAATTGTTTTTCATAGAGGAAGTGTCTGATCACAATATGTACAGCCACAGATTTATCCTATCGCGATTTGCTTTTACGAGCTTTGTCTATGTCAACGATATGTTCTATAGCGATTTACAAATCAATTTAAGTAACAGTTGTAAACCGATATGAGTAAATTACGATATTATATATCGATATCGTTTACAGAGACAAACAAAGACATATTGTTTTCGCAGTTACTAAAATATTATTTTTGTATAAAACATAAATCAATATTATATTATAAATCGATATGTATCGTTGAATTTACCTCAATTTTGTTGTTGAATTTCACGTTGATTTGTATTTATGGGTTTAGGTGGGAGAGTGATTGGATTGGGTTAGTTGTGAGACATATAGAATGTAATTAAATTTATTTGATACTTTTAATAGTATTTATTTACAGAACAACTTTTTGTGCAACAATTTGACTATAGTATATATACAACGATGTGTATATGTAAAGGCTAGATGAGACAACGATTTGTCGGTGCACTTTTATCGTGATTTGTACTTATGCACAATGCGATTTTTATCCAATTATGGCCAACATAGACATCATTATATAAATCACGATAGGGCACTACATGGTATAACGATTTATATACCAAATAAATCACCATAGAGGCGATTTACTAATGGTTTAAAAATCAAGTTGCATCGATTTAACAACGATCATGCATATGTAGTAAATGTAACAACTTTTTACTTTTAAGATAGTTTATTTACAAAACTCTTTGTGCAACGATTCAACTACAATATATGTATAATGATTTGTATATGTGAAGGCAAGATAAGACAATGATTTTCACTAATAGTATAAGCATTGAACAACGGTGATTAACCTACAGTATCAAAATTGTAGCTCTATAGGCTAGATGAGACAACAATTTATACATGTGAATGATATATATTACAATAATTTATACATGTAAAGGATACATTATTAAACAGAATTCACACGCAATTCATGTATTTCATAGCTCACTTTCGAATTGAACTGAGCCTGTTATGAAACAGAACAATATAAGACACTACATTAAGTTTCACAAGAAATGCAAACATTCTCCCAACATTTATTACATACCAAAAGACTTGTAAAACTGAAGTTATCGTTTCAGAGAAACTGGTTGGGAGGATTGAAGGTTAGAACATTGTAGTGCACGTCTGTAGGGTATTGTTGCATATTAGAATTTACACAAGTTAGATATTGATAAGCTGCACATAATGCAATTTATATAGGAAGTAATATAATGTATTACATATCTGTTCATGCGAAGGACTTGGTTGCTTTTGCTTAGAGGTTAGTTGTTTCTTAGACATTTTCTTGACAACCAATTTTAGTGCATCCTTTGTCTTCCGACAACTGCGATTATAGAAAGGTTTCCTTTTGATACCCTTCGTTAGGTGAATTTTTTTATCATAATCTACAACGTTGACTCCTGACTTGTTGAAGATGATATTTACGCTTTGGCACAACTTTCTCATGCGAGTCAAGGGAAGCATAATTTTTACCTTCATTGTTCGCTCTCATTTTCTTGGACTAGTCTTCATGAGCTACAACAAATTGATGGTGAATTAACTGCATATTTTCAAGTAACTCCCTTGACACTTTTCTCATGCATACATAGGCTTCTTCACTTTTCTATGCCAAATCTGTAACATGCATAAATGACCTACATAGTTGTTTGTAACGAGAGGTTATGTGATACTTCTCATCAACACCAGATTGACTAACATTATCTGTATCTAGCAGTTCAATCTTTGTTTGTCTTGTTCACTTTTGCATTAAATATGACTCAGGTATTTCTTGTATCTTCTTTTGATTAAGTGCCTTTAATGCATGATGACATAAAATACCTTTGAATTCATACATTTTGCACATACATTCAACTGTTTTTTTATCAACATTGTATGTAACATGTGCTTCATGCCTTTTCGAATGCTCTTCGCCTTCTCATATAATATGGTATTTATGCATATTCTCGGTTTGCACGTATCTTTCTATGTTACAATTCATTACCTGTATAACCTTCTTCTTAATCCATTCAAATACAGTTAGTGTATACAGATCTACAGGTCGCATAAATATTTTTATGCCCAAAGTTATAGGGCATGTATTGAAGCAATTCACATCTTGTTCAAGCTCATTCTGTCTAAGACCGTCTACAAATAATTCATATTGTTCTATGAAGCAAAACATTGTTAAACATGAATACAAGCTTCAATGTGTCATGCATAGATTCAGTTCTTTGTGTGCTTATCATACTTGCACAAAAGTATTGTCTTTCACATGTTAATGCCCACTTCTCTTTGTCTGCATATAAATTTTGTAACCACAAACAGTCTTTAAGGTCGTGCATCTGAATAATTTCCTCCCAATCAGAGATAAAGGTGACCTTGTCTACGCTCTCAAGTACACACCTTGTAAAATTTTTATCAACCCCTGTCTTTTGATTAAATATGTGTCCTATGTTCTTTGTCGTATTTTGAAAGATATGCCACAAACATAGCGATGATGTGCATCTGGTCATACATGAGACATTGTAGCCACAATTGCATGATCACCATATATAAGTACAACTTCAGGGTGCTTCCCATTCATTGCCTGTGTAAATACTCTGAACAACCACTCAAAGGTTTTCTTAGTTTGGTCATACAAAAAAGTATCGCCTAATATGCAACTATGTGAGTGATGGTTCACTCCGATAAACTACGCAAATGGCAACTGTTCAGTATTAATCTTCAATGTTGTATAAAAAACAATACATCATTGAAACATTCATAATCTACTCTTGACTTTGAATCTACCCAAAATATATTCAGAGCATATCCATCTTCATTCAGTTGCATTGCACTAAAGAAACCAGGGTCAATGCTTGATTTCTTTTATAAGTAATCAACCAAAAAACATTTCTTCATTCTTCGTGTTACCTGTCATCTTCTTTCTCAAGTGATTTCTTAGATCCATAGGTGTGAATGGCATATTCTCACGACCACTATCTATGTGGGCACACAAATTGTATGTCTTCCTTGGTGCAATGCCAACGCTATCAGCTATTTCAGGAATTACAGCATGCGCTTCAGTTACTTTACAATGTGACCTTAACATAGGAGTCATAAATGAAGCTGCTAAATCATGGTTATGATCACTAATTAAAGTATGAACTACATATTTCCCATTCGGAAGTCTTCTTAACACCATTCTCACTGGACATCCACATCTTGAATCTAGCTTGCTCCTTGTTGGATTTTCACTTGACTTCTTCCAACCTTCCTTAGAACAAACATATGTTTTTTTCTCACCACGACACTCTGTGCATTTTTTGACCAAGAATACCTTTTAACACTGAAACCAAGTTTTAAGGCATAATTATTGTAAAATTTGTATGCAGCTTCCTCATTATTAAACTGCATTTTTTCTATGGGAACAGAGTCAAGTGTACTATCATGTACATTCCCAGTGCATGCATTGCTATCAAGTGTACTGTCATGATCGTTTACCTCATTATCGAATTGCATTTCTTTTGCTGGAACATTCAAGTCAAGAGTGAATCCAATGCATGCACCCTTCTTATCATGTGCATCATTAGTGCACGTGTTCACTTCTTCAGGTGCACATTAGTACAAATGTTCACTTCTCCATAACTTTCTACTACAAGAAAAATGTGGATTAGCGACATACACTATCCATCGTTAATCCGTCACTAATCCATCGCTAAACATCTTAACGATGGATTGATGATAGATTAACGATGGATAACATTTGTCGCATATTTTTCATCGCTAATTAGCATCAGAAATGAGTTGTCGCTACTTCTGTCGCTAATTTGTGACAGATTAGCGACAAACATGATCCATCGCAAGTTTGTCGCTATTAGCAACGGATAATATCCATCGCGAGTCCCTTGCTATTTTAACTTAGCGATGGATAATATCTATCGCTAGTCCGTCGCTAAATTTAAAAAAAAAATTAAAAAAAATTGCTTCCTGCCGAGCAGTATTCCGGCAGCAATAGGCTGGACTTGTACCGCACCACACGTGTTGCACCCGAGCGGCCCGGCCTGCCACTGTGGGGTCTTTTTCACAGAACTGGCGCGCTCTCTAATGCACTCTCTGATGTGCTCTCCAGCACCCTCTCGACCTGGTTCCCTACTTTTCTGGCCCGACCCGCCATTACGGGGTCTTCTGCATAATGTAGGAGAGTGCACCTCTGAATCAGTGCACTCTCATGCACGCTCTCTGGTGCTCTCTCGACCAGGTTCCCGGCTTGTTCGACCCGACCCGCCACTGCAGGGTGTTTTGCACAACGCAGTGGCTGCACCTTCGAACCGACTTACTCTCTGACGCCCTCCTGACCTGGTTCCCTCGCTTGTCTGTCGACCTGAAACCAGAACCCCTAACAGAATCATTAGGCCGGAAATGGAAAGCCATGCTCCAAAAAGAAAACCACTTACCAGACCAGATATGTCGGGCCAACCTGGTCCTCCAGTGCCGGTGGGCGACTTCGACTCCTCTTCTTCCTCGCGTTTCTCTGCCACGAGGTCGTCCTCGTTCGAGAAGTCAAGGAGGCCCTCCACGAAGTAGTCAGTTTAAATTTTGCACGGGGAGAGAGGGAAAATTTTCTGCCTTAGATAGGTCAGTTTAAATCGAAAAGTAGCGACAATTTTTCTGTCACTAATTAGGGATGAAAAAATTCTCTCGCTAATTAGAGACAGATTCACGACTGAAATATTCCATCGCTAATTCTGTCGCTAATTAGCATTTTTCTTGTAGTGTTTGGCAACGGAAAAATTCCGTCGCTAATTCGTCGCTCATTAGCGACAAAATTAGTGAGAGAAAACTTTTCGTCGCTAATTTTACAAATATTTTGAATATTAGCAATGGATAGTTTTCTCTCGCTAATCCGTCGCAAATTTTTGATGAAAACTATCCATCGCAAATGTCTGTTGCTAATTAGCATTTTTCTTGTAGTATTCCAATGATTGAGATAGATCATCTTCACTGCAACCAGATGATAAGCTCACCACTGTCATAAGCAAGATATCAATTTGTGTTATCTAGCGCATATGTTTACTACGATTTATTCAAGATGCATATAACAGTGGATACCAATAAGGTTAAGCAAGTCAAAGAAATAATTGAATGAATCATAATATAAAAGCAACAACGATTTGTTATTTGCTTATACTATGCATTGAGTTGTTATTTACCATGCCAATAAAAGAAACAATTTGTCGTATATGTGTGTTGAAGATAGTGATTCACGTGACAACAATTTAATTATATCTACGATGTTGTGAAGCAATTTCAATAGAAATCGCTAAATGGGCAGCAATTTGAATATGAAAATTGCGACCTCAAGCCAACAATAATGTATTTGCGCATGCACAAATTTTAAAATTCTTTCTATAAATATCTTACAAATCGATACTAGAAAATACATAATATCTTACAAATCGATATACATATTGCATAATATATTACAAATCAATACGACAATTCAGCATAATAGCTTACAAATGGACACTACAAAACACATAATATCTTACAAATTGATATATATATTGCAAAATATATTATAAATTGATACGAAAATTTAGCATAATAGTTTATAAATCGATATTAACAAACAAAATAATATCTCACAAATTGGTAGTATGTTACTACAACCGTGATTTGTGATATAATGCAAATACTGAGTGAATGGACGATACCATATGGGGTAGAGGCCCTTCTTCGCATCTGTAAACAAGCATTCTTGTCAATAGGTCTCAGTGTCTTATAAATATCTGTAATTTTCCAACCGTCGAAAAAACAAGATTCACCTGCAATAACAAAATAACTCTTTAATGACACTCACGACGACATACATTCTTCAACAATAGCATGATGGCATGGAAAGGTACTCACGACGCCTTAATGGCACTTGTTGGAATGTTTGTGCGTCATTGCTTTTTTCCATATTGCCTAACATAAATGAAAAAGAAGAGCAAAAAGAGATGGCCGACAAATGCCCCTATGACGCCCACCAATGCTCAAACCAGTCGATCGATTTATAGTTGCCTCCATGAGATAGGAACAAACCCGAGAATGTTTTGTAACACAAGGCAGGAATGAGAAGACGACAATGTGTTGTGACACAAGCTAAAAACTAAGGCAGGAACCTGGACTCGAGACGATGGCAAAGGGTGCTCCGGTAGTAACAGACGACGGTAAAGGGTGCGTCGTCAAAGGGAGATCCTATTACAACAGATGGTGCCTCATCAAATGGTGATTCGCTGGCAGCATAGGAGTTTAATGCTTAGGAAAAAAAAATGTTTGGACTTTTTGAAGAGTTAAGAACATCCTTCCTTTTTTGGATGGAGGACATTTTTATCCTTTTCTCGAACCGTCGTTTCATAGCGAAAATGATGAGAAATGATACTTAAGTCTTTGCAACCGCACCAGACTCCGATGCTAAGTGATGCTGACACACACGGGGATACGAGTCTCACATGCTTATATACGTGGCGCTCATTCGACCCCCCAAACATGCAGTATAGCAAAAGTGCATCTTCCGGGGAGAACACACAATACCTTCTCCAAAACCACTGACCACCTACATCCTAAACCACCATTATTTTACATTTGTACATCTTCTGCCAGTTTTTTGACAGGGAGGGAAAACCTTGTCAAGTGCGCACAACTCTGGCTTTCCATTTCCTCCTCCCAAGACCCATCATCAAAATTCTGAGCGTAGCTCAAAGGGTCATACCTGAAACCACCCCGTTTCGCTTTGTGCCTCCTTCCTTTGAGCACTCTAGTGAGCTTGAACCACCTCTTGAACCTACCCTTCAAACGCTCTCAACATGAGGTAAACCTGACCAAGCCTTCTTCTCCACGAGGTGAAGGGTGGTCCTCCATGGACACTATTTCCTAAGACCAGATTTTTCTATTGTTTCTTGTTCCAAGTAGTGTGGGTAGGGGAAGACAAAGATTTTGTAACTCGTGATAGAGTGAGGGAAGAGCAGATCGATGCCCACAGTCCGAAGCAATGGACGATGAAGATGTCAAATCACTTTCTTTAAGTGATTTGTCAGATCACCTGATCTGATGGGGAGGACACAAGATCAATTGATTTGACAAAACACAAATTTTTATGTTGTGACCAGTGTTGTGAGAGGTGTACGCCTTAGTATCTGAAGCGTACGCCTCAGAGCTGAAGCACACGCTCAAGGTATCAAGGCGTTGCAGTGAGGCGTAACCCTTATGACAAACAGGATGACCTTCCCTATCAACACCATTCATGTAGGCAACTCCTTCAAGACCAGACCCCAGTTCCTCCTCCATTACCGAATCGATCTTTGAATCTTTCCTCCACTGGAAAGTGTTCTTCAGCATTTCGAAAGCCTCATTCACCTTGAAATCTCTAGCTCTGAGGAACTTTAGCAGAACAACATTAGTACTGTCAAGATTCTTGTTGGGCAAAAGAGGCACATCCCACAAAGAGATATCCTCATTGACTACTTGGGTGTTCTCAATTTCATTGTTTTTCTCACTATCAGTCATTTCCTCTCCCTCTTTTGCTTCTTATGGAGTCTCCTTCTCTTCCTCGGCTGAGGCTTTTGCTGAAGAATCAACGACGAGCTCATTTTTGAGAATTGATTCTTCCACCTTGGACTTGAGCTTGTTCAGCGCCTTCCGATCAGGCTCCAACAAATTGGAGAGGAAATTGCTCTCTTCCCTGAACATAACAGAGTTTAATTTCTTCTTAGAATCCATATCTTGGCTCTCTTTTGCCTTCACCTCTTCGGACTTCTCTTCTGTGGCATCATCTATAGGCACAGGCTTTTCTTCAGTCGCCAATTCAACAGAAACTTTGGCCGGTTCAGCCTCCTTTTCGGCCATAGTGGTGGCAGCGGCGGGCTCTTCCGCCTTGGTTTTGATGGGCTTAGAGTCCTCAGCAGCCGTCATCTTTGATGCTGAGTCTGGATGTTATCAGAGTTCTTTCAAGTATAACTCCCCAAACAAAGAAAGCACGGTGCTTGCGGATTTTGAGCTGCGAGCTAGTTCGTGACCCCTTTGTCGCGAGCTTCATGATCGGTATGTACTAGAAATCCGACAGGGTTGGTGATGCATGCCAATTGTTTGAAGAAATGCCTCAACCAGATGTTGTTGCTTGGAACACCATGATTGTTGGGTTCCTGAAGAGGGAGGACGTGGGGTCTGCTCGGGCTTTATTCAAGTCGTGCCTGCGGAGAGGTCTTTGGTTACCTGGAACATCATGATCATCGGCCTAAGCGCAGAATGGGATGTCGATGGATGCGCTCAGGCTTTTTCGGTGGATGCAAGCCGAGGGGCTTGATGCCGAATGAAGTCACGTTGGTTGGTGTTCTTTCAGCTTGTGCTAAATTGGGTGCGCTGGAGGTCGGGAAATGGGTGCACAAGTACATTGAGAAGAACGACATTAAGCTGAGTGTTTTCTTGAGTAATTCCCTCATAGATATGTACGTGAAAGGTGGAACTTTGGAATATGCACGCCAAGTGGTTGATGGTATGTGTGAGAGGACAGTGGTATTAAAGCTTATTTTATTATTTTCATCATGAAGCTTACGCTCCAACGCCTCGAGGCTTACACCTCGCTTCATAACATGCTCAACGCCTCGCTTCGCCTCATCGCATTTAACAACCTTGGTTGTGACACTTCGATCTCCACCGTCGGTGGATGTGAATGATGACATCAGCACTTTTGGTGGGGCCCACTGATTGAACATGAGTGGTGGTGATCAAAGTGATAGACAGTAGTGATGGCCGAGGCTGGCGAGTTGGTCTACGATGGAACATTCCGCGAAACTTTTATTTCTATTAAGAATATAATGCCATGAGATGTTTTCCATTAAATTTGTATGCTAAAATGACTGATCTAGGCTTCACGCCCAAAATTTGTTCTGACCTTAGTAAAAAAATTGATCGAAAGTTAAGATCCTTATTTGGCTGTAGTAATCTTTGATGTTTGAGAACAGTGAAAGTTTGGTCAAGATCAGGTCGTACTCCTACCAGACCTGTCTTTGGATCCAATTGTACTAGACTTGGGTCCAATTGTAGGTAGCACAAACCAGACCCAATCAAATCTTAAGCTTTATATTTTTTACACTGAAAAGCTAGATCCTAATTTGGATTAAGGTCAGACCTTTATCTGATTTGAAACTTATTCAACCCGTCTCGGTCCATAGCTTGCCTTCAGTGATGAAAGCGTTCCAAGGCCAGCACTAGTCAAATCTCACACTGGGTTTCAAATTTGGTCAAACTTCTGGATTTTGACTCAGACACATGCATTGCCGGATTTAGCTAGTATGTATTTGAATCAGAGTCGGTGTGGAACACGTGGTCATGTCTAGTATGATCCAGGTCAGAATTGGGTAAACAAATATGATCAAATCTGAGTTGAAAGAAGGCACAACCCGGACCTTTCACATTTTTCACATGTAAATTAGTAGAACTTTACGCATTTTCAGCAGATCCAGTACGAGATGAACTCAGATCATCATCGGGTCCAGTACTTAACTATGAGATCTTTCATTGAATTTGAATATGAAATCCACTCTTCAAAAGCTAAATGCAGCTCTGGGTTGAGCACGACCCATCACACATCCGACTCTCTTGATTCCCTACTTCCTGCATAGAGATCAAAAGCCAGGAAATACATCAATAATTGTTGAGGTGTATGCTCTCTCTCTTTATATTATATATATAGAATCACTAGAATATACAACAACAACAACTACGCCTTCATCCCAAAACAATTGGGGTCAGCGATATGAACCAAAAAAGAAATTCATTTTGGGTCTTCCACATGAATCATTTTCCTCCAATCATTTCTATCCAACGCCATGTCCTCGGTGAGGTCCAAAGCATTCATATCCTTTCCTATCATCTCCATCCAAGTCTTCCTAGGCCTACCCCGACCTCTTTTAACTAATATATTTTCCCATTTCTCCAACCTTCTAACTGGAGCATCATTAGGCCTTCGCCGAATATGTCCAAACCACCGTAAACGATTCTCTCGCATCTTATTTTCAATGGGTGCAACACCTACCTTCTTACGTATCTCTTCGTTCCGAATCTTATCTTTTATTGTATTTCCACACATCCATCTAAGCATCCGCATCTCAGCTACACTCATTTTTTGAATATGATGTCTCTTGGCAGCCCAACATTCCGTACCATATAGTAAAGCGGGTCTAATAGTCGTCCGATAAAACTTTCCCTTCAACCGCAATGGCATTCTACGATCGCACAGCACTCCAGTAGCACTTTTCCATTTCATCCACCCAACCTTTATCCTATGATTTACATCTCCATCAATTTCTCCATACTTTTGAATGATGGATCCCAAATATTTGAAATAATCATTCACCGGTATATCTTGCTCACCAAGCTTCACTACACTCCCATCACTACTTCGTTGCTTACTAAACCGACATTCCATATATTCAGTCTTACTCTTACTCAACTTAAAACCTCTAGCTTCCAATGTCTGTCTCCATAATTCTAACTTAGCATTAACCCCAGCTCTAGACTCATCAATCAAAACAATATCATCAGCAAACAACATACACCACGGTACATTTTCTTGAATTGATCTCGTAAGCTCATCCATCACTATCGCAAATAGGAAAGGGCTTAAAGCAAATCCTTGATGTAACCCAACCGTTATCGGAAAATTGGTTGTCACCCCTCCACAAGTGCGGACATTGGTTACTACTCCTTCATACATATCTTTAATTATACTAATGTACTTGAGAGAAACACCTTTCTTCATCATTGTCCACCAGAGAACGTCCCTAGGTACTCTATCGTATGCCTTCTCTAAATCAATAAAAACCATATGCAAATCTTTGTTCCTCTCTCTATATCTTTCAATAAGTTGTCTAAGAAGATGTATAGCTTCCATAGTTGATCTTCCAGGCATAAAACCAAATTGATTCTCCGATATCATGACAACCTTCCTCAACCTAGACTCAATCACCCTCTCCCAAAGTTTCATAGTATGACTCATGAGTTTTATACCACGATAGTTTGTGCAATCTTGTATATCACCCTTATTCTTATATAAAGGCACCAAAGTACTCTTCCTCCACTCATTAGGCATCTTATTTGTTCGCCAAATCAAGTTAAAAAGATTTGTCAACCATTCTAAACCTTTCTCTCCCAAGCATTTCCAAGCCTCGATAGGTATACCATCTGGGCCAACTGCCCTTCTTGATTTCACTAGAATATGAACCACTATTTTCATGGATTTTTTGTTCTTTTTTCTTTAATATAATTGTACGAATGTGATCTACATGCTTGAATTTTATAGGAACCCGCTCTTGAATCATCAGATTTTGATGCATAAACGTGTTTTTTTTAAGGTTTTAAAATCAATAGCTTATAATGTTCATAAATATTCAAGCATTCAAAAATCACATTTTTCATCTAAAATACATGATCCAATGGTTGATTCTTAGCAAATTCGCCATGCCAAGCACATCCACATGGTTTGATTTGCAAAAAAGTGATGGAAATGCCCATATTTCAGGCTCTCATATTCTAGTTACTATATATATATATATATATATATATATATATATATATATATATATATATATACATGTTGAAGATGAAAGAAACCCCTCATTAAGAACCAGGTCACTTAATGCGCCCACCTCCCTGTGAGGTAAAACTCTGAGTTGAGGATACAGCCTTAAGCGCCTCAACCATGATAAAGGAATGACAGTTCCCAAGCACCAGCGGGATTCAATCCTGAGACTTTAGCTTGACCACATTGTTAACCACTACGGTGGTCGAGTGTGTTCTCTGATACTCCATTAAAGATCAGTACGCAAAATTAAGTAGGGCTTGTAAATGAGCTGAATGTACTGAACACAACCTGCCATATCGGGCTTGGGTCCATATACAAGGTGAGCAGAGCTGACCCAAACATTCAACGTTCGGGCTCAACTCATTTATGCCTAATGAGCAGCTTGTGGCTTAGCTTGCCATCTGCATGACCCAATCACGAATGACTTTGATTTGAGCCAGAAACTGCTGGGTTTGTTTCCCAGGCCATACAGCCATAGAAACCAGAGAACAGCATCAATATCACAAGCCTAGGATGCCTGCCGCGTTTGATGTTTGCTCAATGCAGTGTACCATACACGAACAACTTCAAGTATCTCTCGTAGAGACCCAGAGATTTCCAAGTTTTTTTTTTTGGAAGGCAAGCTGGGGTTAGGCAGACCCCTACCAGTTATACAACTATACCATTGCTTTTTTAACCTGCAACGTCCTAACACAAAGTGACGTGCACTAGCTTCTCCTACCAGACAAGCGGAGCCCCCGTTGGTAGATTTTCCAAGTTTATCTTAGAACACGGTTTTATTCCTTGAATTTTCTCTATAAGTTGGCTAGGTTTTGAACAAAAACTATCCAGGAAAACATTTTTTGGTAACCAAAATATATAGGAGTCCGGTTCCACTCATCCCTACATCATCCCCCATCTTTATAACCCTCTTAAATCTTATGACGCAAGTTGATTTTGATCAAACACTAGTATCGATTTAACAAGAATCGACCCTTGGACAGGTTTCTTTTTTGATGCGTGGGGGTAGGGTAATTCAACCAACCTAGGCTGGGTTTCGTAACCAAGGCAATTTTTTTTTTTAAAGTCCAGTACTGGTTATGCAGACCTCAACCAGTTATACACGAAGCAGGTTATATGTCCCCTCCCCCAAACAAGGCATCTCATGCTCCGGAGTCCCAAAAAGCACCACGTATTTAAGCCTGTGTGTCTCGTATCCCCATGTTTGCCAGCATTAATTAGCATTGGAGTTTGATGCAATTGCAAAGACTTAAGTACCCTCTTCTCCATTGGTGCCAAAAAAAATAACGATTCTAGAAAAGGAGTGATTGTAAACACTTAAGTGCCCCGAAGATGATTATTTAAGACCCAGTCTCTGCACCGCAGGATTATCCGAGAAAGAATTCTCTCCTATAGGAGGTCATGAACATCAACCCTCTCACTCTCTCTCTCCCTTCTCTTTCTGTTTCTGTGCACATTCAGCAGAAGATCCTACATTGCTCCATCAAGCACCGATTGACCTGCACATTGACTGTTGTGGAGCCTGATTTAGAGTTTTTACCCTTATAGGAGGAGGGTTTTGGGGGCTCCTCCCAGCGTAGGTAGCATCATTCAACTTGAAGAGTTGTAGAGCCTGATTCAAAGTTTTTACCCTTACAGAAGGGGGGTCTGAGGTTTCCTCCCAGCGTGGGTAGCATCATTCAACTTGATGAGTTGTGGAGCTTGATTCAGAGTTTTTGCCCTTATAGGAGGAGGGTTTGGGGCTCCTCCCAGCGTGGATAGCATCGTTCAACTTGATTTGTTGTAGAGCATGATTCAGAGTTTTTGCCCTTACAGGAGGGGGGTTTGGGGCTCCTCCCAACGTGGGTAGCATCGTTCAACTTGATTCATTGTGGAGCCTGATTTAGAGTTTTTGCCCTTACAAGAGAAGGGTCCGGGGGTTCCCCCCTGGCGCGGGGGCCTTGTATAATTTTTTAGTGATTTCTATTGTCATTTTATTTTCCATTTTAACTAAAAACCAGACCCCTATTATTCTGTGTTATTTGAGTTGCACAATATCATTCTCGCTTGACATCCACAACACTCAAATAACACAGAATAATAGGGGTCTAGTTTTTAGTTAAAATGGAGAATAAAATGACAATAGAAATCACTGAAAATTTATAGGATTAAACTATACTCAATAACGAAGACACCATTTTTTACGAATTTGGAATATGACCTCCGGTAAGGGAGATATGACCCTGACAAGTTGGTCCTAATTCGGGTAGCGATTTACAACGATTTGTTTACTGAATAACACTACAAATCGCTATAGTGATTTGCAGAACACACTATAAATCGCTATAGTAAGATCCAACAACACTATAAATCGCTGTGGGGCTCATTGGAGACCCAAAAACACTATAAATCGCTATAGTGATTTGCAAAAGACACTGCAAATCGCTGTTGAAAGGCCGGATAACACTATAAATCATTGTGGGGCTCGTTGGAGACCAAAAAATACTACAAATCACTGTAGGAAAGCCCGAAAATACTATAAATTGCAGTTGGAAGATTAAACAATACTATAAATCGCTGTGGGGCTCGTTGGAGACCCGACAACACTAAAAATCATTGTAGGGGAGTCATTGAAAAAATCATGGGAAAGAAACAAAAAAGAAAAATAGAAAAATCGTTGGAAGGGGTGTTATGAAAACCTCGAGCAAAAAACAACCGAAGGAAACATGAGCCCCACGATTAAACAAAATGCTTTATTGCTCTTTTTTTATAGTTAAAAGAGGGAAAGAAAATAAAAAATTTATACAAGGCCCCAAAAAAAATTGGTCTAGGGGGCGCTGCCCCCCAAGCCCCCCGCCCGCTGACCGCGCAGCAGGACCCGCGCCGGGGGGGAACCCCCGGACCCCCCTCCTGTAAGGGCAAAAACTCTGAATCAAACTCCACAACCAATCAAGTTGAATGATGCTATAATCAGTGTGCAGGTTTTTGCCCTTACAGGAGGGGGGTCCGGGGGGGCAGCGCCCCCCGAACCAAATTTTTGCCTCCCTTGATTTCTTCTCTAGAGAGAGAGAGAGAGAGAGAGAGAGAGAGAGAGAGAGAGAGAGAGAGAGAGAGAGAGAGAGGGTTTTACAGTGTTTTACGGAGAAGGAAGAAGAAGAAGAAGATGACGATGAAAAGTTCAAACAGACATTTTTTTATGGCTCAGGTTCATTTCGCCGGATGACCATCGGATCGTCGGCTCACCATCGGATCGTTGGCTAAGGTTCGTTTCGCTATGTAGACTTTGAAGAGTCAACATCATCCTCGACTTTCTGGGTAAAGGACATGTTTGTCCTTTTTTTGAACCGTTTGTTTTCCTTTTTTGAATAAAGGACATTTTTGTCATTTTCTCAAACTGTCGTTTTATGGCAAGAATAACAAGAAAGGGTACTTAAGTCTTTGCAACCGAACCAGACTCCAATGTTGAGTGATGTCGACATATACAGAAATACGAGCCCCGTGTGCTTATATATGTGGTGCTTTTTGGGACCCCTGAACACAGACGTGGGATTCAGTGAATCATCGAGGGTGAACATACACCACCCTCTTAGTTATACAACTATACCAGTAGGTTTTGAACCTGCAACGTCCCAACACAAGGTGATGCACACTAGCTGGTCCTAACAGACAAGCGAATGGTACCAAGGCAAACCTTTGATGATGTGTTGCTATGACCCTGATGGTAACCTAGATGGGGAACGACCCTATTAGATATGAACTACAAATATTGTTATTTGATATGGATTGATAGAGAGGTGTAGCTGGAATAATAAAACATGATCATGTTGTTGGAACCAGTAGGTTCCTAAGCTGATTTGGTGGAGGTCACCAAAATAAATGCAAGTGCGCCACAAGGAAAAGTTGAACCTCCAACTTTGTGAGGATCACATGCTCTGCCTGGTTGAGATATTCTGGTCCTTACTCTAAGCATGGACTTTTCAATCCTCTCAAACTCTTGGTGTTCATACACTTGATGCTCTGTGCCTTTCCATGGCCAACCAGTTGAAGGATTGGATTAGCTCACTATAACTTAATGCCTCATTAATCCAGTAAACCCCTTCATAACCATCTTACATGCAGCCACTTAATAGTATTAACTCTAATATTAAATAGGAGTTAAATCCTTTATAAATCACATAAATTTCACTTTTATGGACCCCGTGGCTCTTGGGGTTAGTCTTGTGAGACCCTATGGTGACACTGGATTCGGAACTTGGATTCAACATATGCAGCTATTTTGATATTTAACACATTTTTTCATACAATTTTTTTCTCATGAGGAAAATGAAAACCACCCTCATGATTAGAGACCTACTGTGTTGGCTATGTCTACCATACTTACAATTGTCTTTTTTGACGATGTAACTCTGTGGCGCACCCTTGCCCATAGGGAGTCACCTTGCTTTGGCACGGGCAAGGGATGTAATGCCCTTGTTTTTTCCTACATGCAAGGAGCTTATGCTCAAGAGAATGGAACCCCAACGACTCATCTAGCAGCCAAGACCCCCTCCCACTAGACTAAACCCCTTGGGGTTTTTTCATTCGATTTCAACCGTTTAAATAAGGGCATTAATCTTCATGAGTGTTTTTTTTTATCTGATACTTGCTGATATTTATAGATAGCGTAAAAAAAAGTCAAGGTTGCTCGTGACTTGGTTTGTGTTCAGCACATAAAGAGATCATTGGAATTTGTGAATAGGCTCCTCAAGTTGAGCACAAACAATGGGTGTTCGGCTCACATAGGCTTGTTCATTAATAATAAATATATTTTGTACATAGAATTTGTAAAGTAGTCTCACGTTTTTCTACAGAAATTAGGGATACATCCTGTGTTGTTTGGGCCTTTGGGAGATTCTCTCGGTTACTGACCGCTCTCTTAGGATTTACAGTTTCAGTTAAAATATTCGGGTTAATAAAACATCAATGAATAATGAACCCTCAATTGTTTTCTTCTGTTACTGTTGCTTTGGCTCGCGTGTACCTGCGAGATAATTAAAGATAAATATTTAAATTAGATCATTTTAGGTATCACATCTGAATAGGTAGTGACAAATTTACAATTGTACACATACACAACTACTTTTGACATGTGGGCATTTACTTTTAGCATGCAATGGAATTTGTGGTTATGAGATGTTTAAATTTTGCTAATGTTGTTACCTGTTAGTTACTGTTCATAAACCATTGCTGTCATAGGGTAGATTCTTTACCAGTTCTTGTATATGCTGAAAATCACACACAACACCTACATCACATACTTTACACATGATATACCTACAAGAAAAATTACAGTATTTTCTACTTAGACTAGTTGTAGTCTAATTCCAATCAATTTACCATTTTAGGTAAAGAATAAAATATCATGAGCTGCTATGGGATGGGGCATTGATTGAGATATTGATTTATTGTGTTCCCGGGATGTCTCAGATTAAATTTTAATTTATTAAAATTTATGTTATTTGGAACTCTAATGTCATTATCTATTTGAAATAAAATAATTGGTATTGCTTTGATTACTCATGTAATGCACCTGAATACTTAACCCAATGAAAAGATTGTTTTCGTTGTTATATATATATATATATATATATATATATATATATATATATATATATATATATATATATATATATATATATATATATATATATATATATATATATATATATATATATATATATATATATATATATATATAATTAGGTTAAAATTTTGAGGCATTACACTATTAGTTACAGAAGTGTTGTGTTAGATATAAAAGTCTGCAGTTTTATTTTTTTATTGTTGTTTTATGTAAAATTTATAGACTAGACCCGACTCTACATACTAGTTGGACCATGTGGGTCCAACCCCAATACTAATCAGACCTATTTCATTGGGACCTGAGTCCATCCAAACTGTTGTGGACCCAATCTGATCTGTGTGCAATGCACTTCGAAGCCTGCTTTTCTATTCTTGAGCCATTATAGACCCAAACTTGACCGCTCACCTGTTTCTAATATTTATATCATACCTAGAGTTGCAGAGAAACTCGATTAAAATTGATTTTGTTTAGATCAAATTTTCATGCATGATTTCAATTCAAGTGTGATAAATCGTTGTTCCTATATATATATATATCCTAGAAGATGTGTTCAGCATGTTCAATTTAGTGAGAATCGAGTCTTAGATCATGTTTTTCAATGAAAAAATATATTGTTATGAGACCTAAAAAATTGGTACCTTTATAACCATTTATTTTAAATCAGCGGAAAAACCTGTATACAGGTCAGATTCGGGCGGTCCAAAAGTTGGTTCTCACTAAACAAAACCTATAGATCACATTTACTGTGTTAGATGTGAGAAAAAAAACTTGAAACTATGATTTTTCAAAGGGCCTAACCAAACCTAACAAAAAGGGGGCCTAAAGAATGCATTACTCTCTCTCTCTCTCTCTCTATATATATATATATATATATACACACACACACACACTTGGTCCATTATAGATCCAACTCTGACAACCTAAGATAAACTCCACATTGATAGATAGACCTAAACTTGAACGAGTACAATATAGGATCGGATTCAATTATTGAATTCTAGGTCAAATTCAAAGTCAGGTATGATGTAACTTGAGCACTCTAATATCAGAGACCTAGCCATGCTGGCTCTGCCTGCCATGCGTATGATCACTATCCTGACAGTGTAAAACTCTGTGGGCTTACCCTTTGCCCACTCAGCAAGAACCAAGTCACTTAGTGGGTCTGCCTCCCAACGCGGTAAAACTTCAGGTTGAAGACACAACTACCCTGCCTTATGTGCTCCAACCGTGATAAAGCAATGGCGATCCACAAGTTGAACATCACCGAAAGTGTGAGTCATTCAATTTATGAGGGTTTTTTTTCGACAGAGAAAGCTGGGGTTAGGCAAACCCCTACCAGTTATACAACCATATATCATGACCGGGATTTGAACTTGCAATGTCCCAACACAAGGTGATTGCACCTGCCAGACAAGCGGAGTATGAAGTTTTTACAGAGCTCACCAGTTAAAGGCAAACCGCACACCCGGTGGGAGTCGAACCTGGGATGAAGAGGTCAGCACCTTCTCCCAAGCTCACTGCCCTCGGGCAATCTCGGCAGGTGTACCAAACATTAAAATGCTATGTTGGCGAATCCTGTAAAATAAAACATAGGAAGTGTACCTGAATTCGCCATCGAGTGCGTGTAGGGAATTCAGTGTTCTCCTCAGCCGGTTGACGCCCACAATGAGCCCAGGCCTTAGGTCGACGGTGAGCAGGACCCTATTCCACTATATGCAGAATGTGGAACTGTTTTGGCAGGATACATGCTATGAACATCTCATCATCTTCATAGCCCCTAACCCCTTATGTAATGGGAGATTAAGGCAGTTACATGACTGTGGTCTCTCCACATTCACGTAACTCCCACCCACTAACCCCATTACGTGGACACTAACGTGACCCACTAATGGGTGTCAAACCGGGTCACACTGTGTGTTGGACCCATAACCCATAATGTCCAACATTCTCCCACTTGACCCACTCACACCAAAAGTGTACTAAATCGAGGTGTATACCATTATCTCGATTTAATTCTTTATGTGGGTTCATATGCCACCCTTTATCATAAGGATGAATCGTATGAGTCATGGATATGAACACCCCTTTATGAAATGTCATATTTCCATATACTACGTTACAATTCACCTTCAGTGCTTAGGCATGTAGAAAATTACCTTTATAAATAGGTTGGTCTCTCACCTATTCTATTGGTCCTTTAATATTGTTATTCTGCTATTCTCTCTAACCCATATGAGAGATTCTTTATGCAAAATCAACAATAACACAAAACCTTAGAGAATCAAAACATAAACATAAATGTGATCATATAATGTATTGTCATACATCAGAAGGAATAAAAAATACTCATCCCCTTTACATGTTGGAAATACAATCCCGGTGCTAGCCCTTTAGTAAGGGGATCCACAATCATTTCCTTTGTCATAATTGTATCAATACATATCAGATGATTCTCAGTCCTTTCTTTAACAATAAAATATTTTAACTTCATGTGTCAACACGATGTTGAGCTCTTGTTGTTCTTTGAAAAGGACACGACTGCTTCATTATCACAAAAGATTTTTAGTGGTCTCTCAATAGAGTCCACTATACTAATACCCATAATGAAGTTTCTTATCCAAATGGTTTGTGACAAAGTATCGTATAGAGAAATAAATTCTACCTCCATGGTATGAGCAATTGTGGTAGACTGCTTTCCACTTCTCCATGAGACAGCACCACCCACTAGAAGAAAAATGTATCCAGTAGTGGATTTTCTAATGTCAATACACCCTTCTAAGTCTGCATCAGAGTATCCAATGACCTCTAGGTCGTCAGCTTTCCTGTAGGTCAACATATAGTCTTTCGTTCCTTGTAAATAGCGCATAACCTTCTCCGCTGCCTTCCAGTGCCCAATGCCTGGATTTGACTGATATCTACCAAGCATTCCCACAACAAATGCTATATCAGATCGAGTGCAGGTCTGCGCGTACTGCAAACTCCCAACTGTCGAAGCATATGGAACAACATCCATCTAAGCCTTTGCAATATCATCATGAGGACAGTCCTTTAAGCTTGATTTATTTCCTTTCATTGTACGCGCCGAACAAGGAGAACAATTCTCCATCCCAGATCTTTTAAGAACCTTAAGGATATAGGATTTTTGAGAGAGACCAAGGACACCCTTAGTTATGTTACGACGGATCTCGATTTCAAGGACATAAGTGGCCTCACCCATGTCTTTTATATCGAAATGAGAGGAAAGAAAATCTTTTGTTTCATGTAATAAACTCAAATCATTAGTTGTAAGAAAAATATCGTCAACATATAAAACCAAAATTATGAACTTACTCCCACTAGTATTAATGTAAATACACTAATCAACAATGTTTTCAGTGAATCCAAAGTTCATTATTACCTGATTGAACTTATTATACCACTAGCGGGAGGCCTGTTTAAGTCTATAAATTGACTTATTCAATTTGCAAACTAAGTTATTCGAGTCATCTATACTGAAACTAGGAGGTTGTTGCATGTATACCTCCTCATCTAGATCCCCATTCAAGAAGACAATTTTCACATCCATCTGATGCAGCTCTAAATCAAAATGAGCTACGAGGGCCATGATTATCCTTAATGATTCCTTAGTTGAGATATGAGAAAAAGTCTCATTATAATCAATGCCCTCTATCTGTATGAAGCCTTTTGCAACAAGCCTAGCCTTGTATCTCTCCACATGACCTTTAGAGTATGTTTTGGTTTTATAAACCCATTTACAACCAACAGGTCTAACTCCATCAGGTTGAGGTACAAGATCCCACACTTGGTTCTTTGCCATAGAGTCAAGCTCTTCTTTCATGGCATTAATCCAATGTATTGATCTTTCACTTTCAATGGCTTCTACAAATATGAAGGGATCTTCATCAATGTCTATGAAATCATTTGACTCTTGTAAATACACCACATAGTTCGGATGAATATCAGATTTTCTGATTCTGGTGGACCTCCATACAGGTGCTACAGGTGGTTCAAAATGAGCCTCTGTATCCTGTTGTTGTTGTATATCCTCATCAACAACCGGATCTAGTTGGGCTTGATATTCATTGATTGGACTTTCTCTTATATTACTCAAAGGAACAATGACAGAGAAAATCAGGTCTTTATTCTTAGCAGGTGTGAAACCTGAATCCTGCATTTTCTCAAAATAAATATTTTGAGACGCATCTATCCCAACATAACCATTTTCAAGAAATATTGCTTTATCTGTTTTCACTATCTATGGTGTATGAGATGAACAATAAAACCTAAAGCCTTTCGATCTTTCTGGTTAATCGATGAAGAAACCACTAGTTGTCCTAGGATCAAAAGCTTTTATATGGGGGTTATACAATTTAGCTTCTGCTGAACATCCTCATATGTGCATATATGATAAAGAAGGTTTTCTACCTATCCATAACTCGTAAAGAGTCTTTTGAACAACCTTTGTAGGAACCTTATTCAGAATATGCACTGTTGTCCTAAGAGCTTCACCCCACAAGGTCAAAGGGAGGTTTGAGTGATTCAACATCGCTCGAACTATTTCTTTAAGCGTACGGTTTTTCCTTTCAGCTACACCATTCTGGTAAACACTGCCAGCCATGGTATACTAAGGTACAATGCCTTCCTTTTTTAGAAACTGTGCTAATGGAC
Source organism: Nuphar pumila (assembly GCF_984573655.1). NCBI lineage: Eukaryota > Viridiplantae > Streptophyta > Magnoliopsida > Nymphaeales > Nymphaeaceae > Nuphar > Nuphar pumila. The sequence goes on from NC_143254.1 coordinate 53,171,838, forward strand.
CTTCCTTTTGTCCCATCTCAGTGAAATGACCATAATATTTGCCACCTCTATCAGATCTAACAACCTTAATAACTTCACCAGTTTGTTTCTCTACTTCTTTCTTGAAGTCCTTAAAAACCTGAAAGACCTCTGATTTTTCAGATAATAAGTAGAGATACATATATCGTGAGTAATCGTCTATAAATGTGACAAAATATTTTTCACCCGTATAACACGGTGAAAATGGGTCACACACATCCGTATGTACTATTTCTAACTTTCCATTGATGTGTTTGACATCTTTCTTATATGTATTAGACTACTTAGCCGTTATGCAGTCAACACATGGCTCTATACTCGTAAAATCAAGGGATCCGAGGATTTCCTCTTTCACGAGTCTTTGGACTCTCTCTTTCGAGATAGGTCCTAGCCTTCGATGCCAAAGCAAATAGGATTGATCATCCTTTAGGTCACGTTTATTGCCAATCATTGTGTTCTCAATGGAGTGAGATTCTTGAATTTGGAATTTGGTTCTTAATCGATACAAACCATCACACATATATGCAGAACCTATATTCATTGAATTTTTCATAATAATAA